>NC_071289.1:21657500-21925000 GCF_943734705.1 Anopheles coustani | reverse complement strand
CCATCTGGACGAATCCTGTGTGAGAGATTCATAAGAATGAATCTCCCGAAAAAATCATAAGGCACAACACAACAATTTAATGAAATTTTATTAATTTCTCAACAAAAATCGTAACATATTCGTTGTGACTTTATTGAACCAAAACGTTTTTGGTTAATTTCAACCAAACGGTTTTTGGTAAATTTCAACTTCAAAATGTAAAGCTCAAAATTTGGTAACTAATGTTACATAGTAGAAAAGAATGCCACTCTGAAGCACAGTCTCTTGAATAATTAAAAAAACAAAAAAAATTAAACTATTTTAAATTAATGTCAATCTTCATGTATTTGTGTTCACTCCAAAAATAAATGACAAAACCATACATATTGGGCAAATCCAGTTGAAATTCATTAATGCATCGTTTCATTCTTTATAGGTCATCCTTCCAAATTCTCGGAACCCGCTTCATCGATCCTTTTTGGCATCCTTTCCCGAGCCCGCCATGTTTAAACTGACCATTAAAATGTATTTAAGCTAATAAAATGTGAATTCCAGCGCCGGCGGGTAAATATGATCGATGCGCTCGTAGCCCGTTAAAAGATCACCCGAAACGTTAGATGCACCAACTGTGCAACTGCGGGACGACGATTGGCAGGTGAATAGAGCGAACACCACGCGAAGGAGCTTACATCGGCCATCCCACATGACGGCGGGTCGAACAACTGAAACATCAATCTTTTTTGACGAAGGAATGCCGAGAAAATCTCTCCTTTACGGTTTCCATCCGTGGGCTTCTCGAGAAGGGAGGCTTTAGTATTTTCGAAGCCCCTCGGGGGTGCGTCTCGGTGTCTGGCAGTTGATATGCGCCGACTCCCAAGCGTCCGGAGAGCCATCGAACATTCTTCCGATCTGCGGGACACACATCATCGTCGTCGTTTCGTACGAAGGCTCCCTTTTTCTTGCGGAACGGGGGCATCCTGTTTCGCGCTCGTTGCCATGTTTGTTGCCCCCCCCCTCCCCCCCGGCATCTCCTTTCCCTCTATTGGCCCGCAAATTACTGCCCCAGCGACCTCAGCAGGTTACGCTTTCCGGCTCGAAGTTCATCAATTTCGTGTAAATTACTGCGCAACCGACAGAAAAACGCGCCTCGAAGGGTTCGGCGTTTCGGCCTTTTATGTCTCCCCTCCCCGGGGCGGTTAAGGTTGCGCTGGGACACCCTTGCCTCTCCCCGAGGTGTTGTAAGGATTTTATCAATCATTACGCGAGAGCGCATCGATGAGTTTTCACCCTCCCTTCATCCGACTTTTGACGCAACCGAAAATAAAATAGAATAAAAACTGACCAAATCTGCACACGAACAATAAACGCACAACAAAAAAGAAGAGAACCACAACTCGGTCGAACAGGGCGGCAATCAACGCCCCGAAACGGTGCGAACGCCAACCCTTTGGGGGCCGGCGGATATGATTTCCTTCTTTCCTCCTACTCCTCCTCCTGCACCGTGCAAAAAGGGCCGAGGCCAGGACACGGGCTTCCCGCCCGGAGGCCAGCGCAGCACAGTTGTCGGAATAATTACGACCACTTTTAACAGTCATTTAGCCCCACGTTTTCTTTTATTATCTTGTTTTGTCTTAACTCTTCATTGCTCTGCGCAGTTTTTGCGCATCGCAGGCCGTGGCCGCTGGACGATTTTGGACGAACAACAGCGGCGGCCGCCGCTTTATGAAGGTGCCGAATGTGCCGCTCTGTAATCAACACTTTAGTGAAACGAAAACGAAACCGTGCCGCGGGGCAACGGGGAGAGGGCGAAAGGACAAAGTGGGACGGGGAATCGTGAAAAACGTTGTCCTCGTCGTCGTCGCCGTCGTCGTCATGGTCGTCATCGTCGTTTTGTTTTCCATCTCAATCTCAGTCTCGAGGTGGTTTGTCGTTTTCATTGCAAAGCCCACCATTGGAAGCTGTGAATTACGTGTCCACTAATTGCCAAAGTAATTCAGTGCACTTATTTTCACTTAAAATCAAATCAAAATGAAACGAATTTTCTGAAAATTTGTCTAATGTGCATCAGACAATGCATAAGAGGAGAAGTACATAAAAATATTTAAATCGTGAAGACAGTTCAACGTCCTGATCTTGTGTTGACGGCAAATGCCTCAGCTTCGGCCAAAAATACTTACATGCCATAATAGCTGAAACAATAGAAAGGGAAATGTTTTAAGGAACGTTTGATAGTCGACTCATACACACCACATCGTTTCTCAAGATGGTTTTAAACTGTTCGATCTGGAATGGACCAAACTAATTTTCCAGGTCAGCAAGAATTCTTTCCCACAATTTGTTAGATAAAAATTAGGGAATAGGAGCAACAAAAAGGCAGAGTTCAAACGAATAAGAAAAGCGACCCTCAAATTATAACCACGCTTAACACACCAGCGACAAACATGTGTGAAAATCAAAGCGAAACCTCCGAAAAGAATCGATTATTAACGATCTTACGGAAGGTTCAGCCCCCTCGAACGACGAGGCGCTAAGAAAGATCGCACCGTGGAAAATTTCCAACCAGAAAGCCCAGATTAAAGTAATTAAGTTAACATCTCACCGCTTCATAAATCATCCCGCTGGTCGATTTCTTTCCCGATGCTTCGAGGTTTGTTTCTTGCTATAATAACGTTCATTCTACGTTCGAAAGTATTTCCCAATCTGTGGCTCTAGCTTTAAGACCGGTTGCGAGGGCTTCGTATGGCGGGATGGGTTGAAATAAATTAACACCAGCCCGAAAGTCAACACCACCGATCGAATGGAACCCCTAATAAATGCATCGATAGCAAACATTCTCAAAAAAAAAAAATGGGTGCAGAAATGAGAATGATAAAAGAAATACCCATACCAACGTGTTCGACAGATAAGCACTCACCTATCGAAGTCGGTCAACCGCGACGAGTCCCGGAATCCTTTGGCGAATGGGTTCGAGTCGATCTTCAGCTTCGTTATCAGCTGGTTCTGGTACGCCGTCACCGCCGTGAAGACCGTCTCCGGGAAGACGTATGTCTTGTGGTCGACCTCTTGCAGCTCCTTCGGCGAGGTGGGCAGGTTCTGGCCGTGTCCAAGGCGGACGAGGTGAATGCGGGGCTGGTAGCGGTGCATCGAGTTTAGTACAATCTAGAGGAAAGAGGTTTTAAAATATTTGGAAATTGTTATTATTGATAATTAACAAATAATATTTATTTATTTTATCTTATTTACTTATTTTATACTTTTGTTTTAGAGTTTTCTAGTTATTTAATTTTACTATTAACTTTAAATATCACTTGGAAACAATTTCTCAAGTTTGAAAACTTCATCGGCGCTCATGTCATCATTTTTACATTTTCCAGAAAAAAACCCCTCCAACATAAAAAGATGAAAAAAGTTGTATGTACATCTCTGAATACCACTTGGAAAATATATTTTCGACAAGCACCCCCTTATCAAGTCACTACACCAAGTAGCGACCGTTTTTTTTTTTCGTGACGAAAAAGATGAATCCTGAAACTTTAATGCGCAGTAAACAACTCAGCGCAGCGTCCGCCCGAACCGCCCGAAAGAAGTACGGCGGTCGTAAGAGGGCCGAGACAAGTGTGAGAAAGTGGTAGAGGCTTGGTAAGATTGATTGGGCGCGGAAGCCGGCCCCGGAACCCTCTGGGAGACGAGCGAGCGGGCAAACCGTTTCCGCACTTGCGTGTAGGATGTAGGGTTTTCCATCGCCCAGCATTATTCGCCCACCAGACGTTGACAGATAAGTGGCAGAAAAGAGAGCGCATACACTGACACACTGGAAGATGGAAGAAATACATCATATAGCATGAAAAAATAATGAACGAACTACAGCATCCTTGCGGTACATATCCATTTTCTTGCGCACAAACACACACATACTCGCACTGGTGTACGATTTCCATTGGAAGATGGTCTCGTATACTAGCGAGTAAAAATATGATGCGACCATGAATTCCCTCAAACACGCTCGTAATGTTCGGAAAATCGACAGCTACCAACACCAACGCCGTTCGAGCGTATGCCATTCGAGCAACGACGTCGACGAACACGACGACGCCCGGAGAATAAGCCCATTTATAAGGGGAATGGCAATCCATAAATTATGATTTGATGAAATTGATATCGTCCCCACGAGAAAGAGCGAGTGCGACAGCGTATGTGTGTGTGTTTGTGTTGTGTTTGTGCACAGCCGGTCGAGGGTAGGAAACTCCACAAACGTACCACCATCACTCCTCTGGGCAAGTCGAAACGCCCAAACAGGGACGCGATAAGGGCCTGGGTGGGTTCGAGAGTGGTGGACAAAAATGGCGGTCAACGTGCAGTGCTCGGTCTATTTTTCCCTAGGGGCGAGTGGGTGGCGGAGGGACGGAAATCGTTGGAGGTAAATATCAATAATGAAGATATAACTGCAAAAAATCGATACTCCTCAACGAGCGACCGGAGATCGAAGGCGTTCGGTTCGGCTCCGGTGGGAAACTTCCGACAAACTGCACGGAAAATGGCTGGAACATCATCACCTACCAGCACTGCTCGGGTGAGTTTAGCTTAAAGAAGTCTCAGGGAGCTCGTTTGCAAAATCCAATGGTTGACGCTCGAAGATTCTTTGTTTACAAAGTTCAAAAAACGGAAGGAACAGCATGTGGATGGTGCTGTAAATCGATTTTCCCGTCTGGCGAAAGAATAAGAAAGAAGTGCCAGTCCTCCCCAATGTGTTCTTGAGTTCTGGAAAAAGTTGAAGAAAACTGGAAAATGATACCCAACGGGAAAAGGAAAGTTTAAGGCAAAAACAAAATGTCTTTCTCGGCTTCTCCTGCTTTAGCCTCTTTCTCGTAAGACTTCTACGGACTGAAGAAAATCGTGCTTGCTAGAAACAACACTCCCTAGCTCAAATCTGGATAGAGGAAGCCAGAGAACGCCAGAGCGTCCACCAACCACCGAGTGCCGGAGTTCTGCGTCCCTCGACAGCAGATAACCGACGTAATTTATGGCGGAAATTTTATAGAGACATTTTCCCGGGTAATTAGTGCGAGGGCGGGTCCCTCCATCCAACCTCGAGGACACAAGCCTCTCTGATACAAGGGGTGGCTCAATGTGCCAGGGAAACCCGTCGGAAAACGGCGCGTTTTAAGGTTCGTCGGGTCGATGGTGCCAGCGATGGTACTAATCAACGTAATTTATCGACACACATTCCGACGCCCAGTTTCCCGGTTCGCTATCGAGGGCTCGGGATTTGCCAGCTGAGACGACCGGAAGTCACCCGGATGTAATACAACCCTATCCCAGATGGCCCAATTTGCGAGCAGAGTCACAAAGTATGATGTACAGCCGGGTGTTGAGGCCGGAAAACTCGCACGAATCAATCAGTTCTTTTGCACCGTTGAATTTTCCTTACCTAACGCAAACAAATGGTTCCAGAAGAGCGTCCCATTTTCGGGAAGTGGTGGGAAGTGAACCGGTAACTAGAGTTCCGGGAAACTGTGCGGCCTTGAAGCCGTCGGGAAAACTGGCCCGGTCGGTGGAAATTTCGCCATGGAAAATTCCATCTTCTCGTTTCATCACAAGCACGATACGGTGGTAAGCGACAAAGAGAAAAAAAACGGAACAAGATGGAAAACTGCTCACCGAACAGGAAACCCATCACACTTCAACAGTTTTCCTCAGCACGCCCGCTCGACAACGGACGACGCCCCGGTCCCGCACAGGCTCTGATGTTTCGTACCTAATTTATCAAGCTAACACCTCGCCACCGTCGACTCCCGGGTCTGGGCCCTTCAAAGTGTGTGTGTGTGTGTGTGTGTGCGCCTGTGTAGCCATTTTTATGCTAAGCACCATCAGATAGCCCACCATTCCAGCATTCCTCCAAAGTGTTGGGACGCGCCAAAGGACATGAAGATGGAGTGCAATTGACTCTCTGTCTCTCTCTCTGGCACGCTTCTATAGATAGAGTATAGTCCGTCTCCTTCAGTCTCTCCTACGTGGGCTTGGCGATGGTCTGCTTAACACTCACAGTTTTGTGTGAAGACATGCGCGTTTTATCAACTCTTCTAAATTTACACCGACCAACATTCCCGACCGTGCGCTCCCCGTTCCGGCAAGGACACGTGCAAGTGCTGGTCCAACACAAACACACCCACACCCGAGCGGTGTCTGGAGCTTACTTACACTCGCTTGACGTCGTTGTGGTGGTGGTTCTTGCTGGTGCGTTACCTTGACGACCGCTCCACCATCACAACGTCGCCATCCCGGGGTTTGGCGCGCAGGCGAACCAAACCGAAGGATTAGCTGTCGACGAGAGGCCCTTGCGAGATTTGGAGTTTGTGGTGGTGATGGTGTCCACCGTTCAGGGTTGGTCGACCCCTGATGGGAGGGGACAAGGTGGAGGAAACCCGGCGCTGCCAAAGTCGACGACAAATCGATTCTTCTAACAGCTTTTCACAGCTCGTCTCCTCGTTCGGCATTCCGGGGCATCGCGCTACGGTTCAGTGGCTCGGAACGTGGCCATCACCAGGGTAAGGATAACGTTTCCCTGCACCCCGCCCCCACCCTCCACCTTCCCCGCCTGGTATGGAGCACATCCGATGAAGATAATATACCTTAAACCCGAAACACACGCTGGAAGGGAAAGGACCAGATGCTCCCGATTAGGAAGTCCGTGCCCCCCCCATGGGGAGGGGAAAAACCGTTGCTAGACACCGTTCAACGCCACACACCACAAACACCGACCCGCCAGCCTCTCCCCTCCCCCCACGCAAAGGGGATTGAGCTGGCGTGAAAAACTTGTCAGCATATAGAACGGTTCATTTTCAACATTCTTAATTACAAGTTTTATCTTATCGTCGCCGGATGTTGCGCCGGAACTCCGGCGTGGAACTTCTTCTTCGTTTGCGAGGTTTTTCCGAGGCCAAAAAGTTGGGCTTTGTGTGTTTGGTCTGTGACCCAGCTGAACTTCCAGCTACCCTCCTCCGGGTAGGATGCCCTGATTTTCTGCCCACACTGTGTTCAGAACCCCCCCGGTGTGGGTGGTTCCCTTGCCGAATGGAATCGTGTCATTCGACCTTCCGAATAGCTAAGCCAAAATGGTGGCGAGGAGCAGGCACTCGGTGTCAACTCCTGGCTTCCGCAAGGCTTCGCAACTAATAATGAGACGATTTGTGAAAATTTTCCGTCTTTTAGGATGCGTGCCCGTGCGTTCGTCGGTGGAGAAGGAACGGTTGTTTGTTGAATGGCTGAAATAAGCCTCCCTGTTCCAAGGGGCAGGCCGTTCGGGAGCGGTTATTGATAATCAGCGTGCGACAGATGATTTTACATTTAATTAAATGTTTAAAGTACGAGCTTTATGAAGCTTTGGCGCTTTCGGTAACCAATGGAGTTATTGAATTACTCCACCGAAGTGTTTTTAAAGCTGTAGTTCCACTTTAAAATATGGTTGTGATATAATTGTCCGTTAATTTTGACAAACCTTCCACATAAAGAAATGTCAAAACAAACGTTAACCCAAGAATCGAGGCGAACACCCCTTTTTTGTAGCTCGACAAAAGTAAAAAAAGTAAAGTAAAAAAAGAACTTGCTAACGTGTCCAGTCACCGAGCGAAGCGGACCATCGACTCGCCACGGGCGGTCTCTGCCTACGACTTCTCCACGGTGGCACAAACCTCCGACGGTTTCTTACGTGGACATTGTAAGGCGTACAGCTGGATGAAGAATTTGTCCCCATTAAAGTCTGTGTATGTGCCTGAAGAGCGGTGATATTGAATGTCACTGGTCTTCTGAAATCCGGGAAGAAGTATTCAAGCTAGAGATATATCAAACGTTTTAAACACGACACAGAGTTACTTCAGTTCATCCAACTACTTATAATTAGCTTGTTTAAAAAAAGCGAGATATTTAACACGAATTCAAAAAACGTAAAGCATTTTTATGAAGAGTTTTCACAAAGTTGTCCACGTCTAAGTCCATAGTTCGAAAGTCGCAGAAACCATCCTTATCTCGGTGCGCTGTCGAAGGCAATCATTATACTTTATTATACAATAATTTAATAAGCAATATTTTACTGACTCGGAACGGGTTTTCCTCAAGGTCTGGCGAGCTGCAGTCGAATGGGCGATCGGTGCAAAATCTGGACGACACTCACCCGTGGCCAACACCCGGGCCGGCATTGCAAGGGACGAGATTAATTAAGTGTTTCCGATAACGATCTGCAAATTATGCAACAGAGCGCACACCGAGCTCGGGAGGACCACTGGAGTGCGACCAGTTTTCGTGTTCTGCCCCGAACAGAAGCCTCCGTCGCACCGTCGATCAACTGCCGCCGAAGCGGATGTTCGGCTGTCAACGCGCTCAAGACCGGAGTCCGGAGCTCGACCGTGGAAGTCATAACTTTTTGTGCGATTCGCGGTGGAGCGGGAATTGTCACCGGGCGCTTTCCACGGTTTGCGATTTGCTGCAAATGGCGCAAGTCCAGCTCGGTAGCGCTAATTTAATGTCCACCCGGTAATCAGGTGCGCTGTTAATTAATGAACTGCCGCTGGATCACCATCATCGCGGGCACTTATTGCATCCGATCCGACGACCCGTTTTCCACTGCCCACCGGTTTTTCCAACTCTCACACCCGTACACACATTACGTATTCCACGCTCATCTCGAGTGCGAGCCTCGAAGCGCTGAAGGCGAAATTATTCAAATCAGCGGCCTATTTGCACTTCTTTCCAATCGATTGCCCAAAAGCCCACCGGAGAGAACCGGCACCATCTTTCCACCACCTCACCACCGGGCCCGGCCACCGACGTGATAAGGTGTCAAAATATCACACTCAACTCCGAGCGGGGAACGCTGAACGCGCTGAAAGTCCATTACGTAGCGGGCTCTGGAAAGGCCCCGAGCAAACGACCCAATCTCCAATATGGCCGCCGGTCCGCCCGAGTCTCGGCATTAATAATTCATCCAATCCATCGAAATAATAGTAAATTATGTACATGGAAAACGCCGGCGCTGGATAGTGGCAATGGCATAGTGGTCGTAAAAAAGCGGCACAAACAAGCGGACCCTCCGAGCCGAAGTCCCGGCGTTTTTGGAGGTTAGGAAATTCGCGGCGGAGGAGTTGGAGCGACGTGACGTTGGAGCGGTCGGTACGGGGAAAAAAGGTGCGAATGTGTTAGGTCGACGAAATAATCACGAAATTAGGATTATGCAAATCGTATCCCGAACGCCCGTTTCCATCGGGAGGTGTGTGTGTTTCCATTTCTTTTTTCCCCCGTTTCCATCGGGAGGTCCTGCCACTTTTCCTTCCGTCCGTTGAGGTCGTTCGGAATGAAAAAGGAAACGACGACATTACGACCGTCAGGATTATTTTATTATTTCCTTCGAGCTATTGCTGTCCGGTTTGGTTTGGGGTAAAGTCCCCGGAAGGGCGGGGGGGGGGGGGGAGAAGCACTGGGACAAGGACGACAGCATTACATTCTACTACACACATACTCACAAGTACAGACAGTGGAGAAGGAGGTGTCAAATGGAAAAGGTGTCATAAAGTACGCGAGTTACGATCATTGACACTTTCTTTCGATCCCCTTTCTACGGACGGTGAAAATGGTTCTTAAGCCACCTTCAGCCCCCGCGAGTCCTTACCGCTCCTCCACGCACACACACATACACACACACACTCAACAATTCGTTCACCAGCGAGGTCCTAACTATCCCGAAATGTATTAATTAAGTATAACTTATAGCCACCTCGCGCTTAATTGTCTCCATAATTTCCTCGAGCACGCGCGCCCTTGTGTGTGTGTGTGTGGGTTTATGTGTGTATTTGATGTTTTCTTCCATTTCTTTTCTTTGCCAACACCACAACCGCGCGACGACAGGGCAGGAATGTCGCCCAATTGGACGTCGACGTGCCACCAATGGCTTTTCCGTGGGCTCACGTGCCATCACCGAGAGACACACACACACATTCCCGCACAAGCACCCGGCGAGGATGAAAAGTCATACACACACCGAGCACGCATGCACATAGGTCGCTCTACCTGAGCGTTTCCAGCAGGTTTCAAGTCGCACAGCGTGAGGAGAGGGAAAAGTTACGATTATTGGAAAATTATGGAAATGGAGTCCACCGATACACACACACACACGCCCGACACCTTCGCCCCTTGCGCGGGCCCCATGGTGGCATTCAAACTCGTTCTAAGTGGGGTTTCGTAAGCTGCTGTCTTAAGCTCTCTCGAAGTCGAAGACGAAAAGAGGAAGGTTTTTTTTCTATCGGCCAACAACTTTTTCAGCCTTTCTCCGTCTCAAGTGAAGTCTGCGATTAGCCAACATTATAAGGTGATAACAATATGAGCTTAAATAGTATGCTCCGCTAGATGATTTGGATAATAGGTCGCTCGCTTTGTCCTAATCCAAGAAAGTTGTTTCATATTCCTTCGAAGACAAGTTTCATCATTTTGCTAGAAACTGATTTTCACGGACCGTTAGAAAAATGATACCTTTTCGTTAGTCACCTCGATGCCTGGTTCAAAGAATGTAAATCTACCGAAACCATGTCGTCGTTCCGAGCCACCTGGTCAGCCTGATTGAGGAACATTAATATATTGTTTTCGTTTATCGAACATCATCGCAGCGCCATCGCGCGGTTCGGGGGGATCAAATTTCCTATACAAGGGTTGGATCGGATTTAGAGCGTCGATCTCGAGGCGGCCAGGATCGTGTAAGATGAATGCAGCAACGACCGCTCGTCATCGTACGGATCGTTAGCCCAGCAGGCGCCTCGTCTCGGGGTTTTTTTGGAGTGGTCCGAAACCGCCCGGTTCGTCCGGTAACTCGATCGTGTGCGTACGTGTACGGCACACGACAAGCGCGATCAACGCCCCACCCCAACAGCCACCCGCGGAATAGCCGCAGCTCCGATTACATACACTTACTTGACCGTTCTTGTCCATCTCGTTGTTGGTGAGCTTGACTTTCTCGAACGAGATGACCTGCTTGCGCAGCGCCTCCGCTCCGATCGGGGTGTCCGGGTGGGCGTAGAGGCGGGCGGGGGGCGGCGGGTCGGCCTTGCCGGCCACCAGCCACGACGAACGGTGGTACGCGTACCGATAGCGCCGACTGTCCATCGGCACGATGTCGAGCAGGACGACGTAGCGGTCGGCGGGGGTTGCGTGGCGCAGCGGCCCGGAGAAGGACACGCGGACGGTCGGGAACATGCGCCTGCCACAGGTGGAGGAAGAAGAAGAGAACAAGATGTTATGCTAGTTTTCAACTCTACATTAAAATCTACCGCCAGCAACAATGTCTTCATTCACGAAAAATGTTGGTTAAAAGTTTGTATTTTCCTCTTCTTAAGCCCCAAGTTTCCATTGAACGCTCACAAATTACACGCTTTGCTCGGCAGTAATGAGATAATGACACACCTCACAATGAAACCATATATGCATTGAATTTCCTTTCAATACATTTCATTTGCTGCGCCGCTTCCCGTTTATGTATTTGAGTTCGCATTCTTCCGATCGCATTCATCAGTAAATTCCAACATGGTTAATATGGGCTGGCGGGGCGTTGCACTTGACGTAATCAGCCGCATTAATATGGAGTCATTAGCATAAGTAATTACATTGGCTAATGATGAGTGTTTAAGGCGCTTTTAAGCTGCTTCGAAATTAATTGACTCCCGGTACATGCTCCCACATGGAGTCTGAAGATCGTGTCCGGTTTTTGCCCAGATGATGTATCGAGGATGCATTCATTTTAAGGTTCCAAATTACTGTTTGTATGGCCATACACACTCTTGTAAGAGTTAGCAGTCAAAAGAGAGAACATATCTCCCACGTTAACGTGGAACACGATGAACGAAGGAATGGAACAAACATGTTCCCTTTCACAATAAACTACCACCCAGCTCGAGCGCGGCCAGTTTTGACATCTGTCATGAGTACAAATGATCGATCCTTTTTTCCCAAAAGTATTCTCCGAAGCGAGTGTCTGATGCATCATGATGGCACCCTCATCAATGCCTCATTTAAACTTAATTGTGTCCATTTCTGTTTTGTTTGCATACCATAGCAGTTGACTGAGGAGATCTTCTAACTAGTGTTTGTTTTGGTTTCTACAACATATCAAATGCTTATAAATAAGATCAATATAAAGAGTAGATTTTAAATCCAATAATTTTAAAGTTATCTTAAATAAATTGGAATTGTAATTTGCATCAAAACAACAAGATGTTGGAATATACCAAGCGTAGGACTAAAATAATGCGGTGAAAAACATTATCTGTTTCATCTATCTGATCTCGAGCAATTCGATTTTGACGTACCCTGTTTGATGTTGCCATACATTGGAAAGAGCTGCATACCATTCTAAATAAAAATCGTTAAATCTTTTAACATGAGGTACGTATTTAAACGAATATTTTACGCGGATCGTAACGGGGAGGTAACTTATTGATTGTAGTATAAAGGAAAAGCTAACATTGACATTGTTGAAAAGCATATAAATAAGACGATAATTCAAATAATTTTTATGATATTGCGTAGGAGCCCCCATGAGTGTAAATCCGCTACTGAACTTAAAGCTTATAAGAATAATTATTAATTAAGGCATTTTGCGTCGGCGTTGATTAAAATAAAATGCAAAAAACACCCGTCTGCTCCAATTCATGGAAACATTGAACAAGTTTAGAAAAAAAGCGACTACATGCGAGTTGTAATTAGATCCTACCAACCGACGAGCAAAATAGAGAAGCGAAGCCAACGGTTCAGCGAGCATTCGCGACGGAAATTGAGCGATATCATAATATTTAACTACAGATGAAAATGGCAGCCGGGGCTCGATCAAAAGCGCCACCGTAATGAGCCAAGAAGGTGGGAACAGAAATTAATAACATCTGTCTTTACTTTGTAGTGAGCTCCGGGGGTGCATTGGACAAAGGGAGAAAAGGGCGGAAAAAGAAGGTGCATCAGCGATCTGCAAAGGCTCAACACGCGATGACGATTGGTATTTTCAAACGGCCCCGTTTCGTCAGAATGGATCATCCCAAGACACCGGAAGTGCATTCTGGTGCGATTACATTCGCGACTGTGAACACCGAGTGCATCGGGGCAAACGAAGAAAGGCAACCCGATCGCAAGCAACTCTTATGAACCACCCCCTCCGCATAAGACTGCAGCCGCTGCATTTCCTGGCCCTACCGCCTAGAGCCATCGAGGAAAAGCATATGAATTAATGGTCCTCGGTGCCTAATGGAGTGTACGAAATGAGGTGGAAAATTGAAATCCCCCGCCCGCCACCTCCTCCGGCGCGCACCCTGTGGCGATTCTTTTCCCATTTTTCATGTGCCTCACTTTATATTATGGCTCGATTTAACGCCCTTTTGCTTGCGCCCTACTCGAGCGCCACCATTCGGTACGCCGTTTGGTTTCGGGCCGTAATCGATTCCGATTCACATTGCTCGAATATGGGCCCCGGTTCGGTGGACGGAAGGCTTCACCTACTTACGTACGGGGCGAGTAATTTGTTAATAATTACAGAGCTTGTTTCTTTATGTTTTTTTTCTTTTGCGAGTCAGACGATGAAGCTAAGCAGCGGATAAAATATTGTACACTATTAATTTACCTTCGCGTAAAGTACCATGCATCACGTATCGAATAAATGTTGTAGCGGCAGATACATATTTTAAGTATTGTTTTATAATCACCTTCAACGGTTGAATTTATGAGCCATAAGAAGCCAATGTTACATTGTGTTCAATGTTCTCTTCTTTGTTCTTCAACAACATCCAATGACAAGACGGTCGAACTTGCTAATGGCAGAACAAACAAGAAAGTCACCCTTCGGAAGTCAGCCGTCGGAAACAAAGTGTTTCGTCATGTGACAGTGGTAATAAACTTGTTCATATATGTGTGATTTTAGTTTTTGCAACATCAAACGTTCGCATGGAAAGCATGCGGTTAGGCAAAAGCATAAATGAATTATGATGTGCAAAGAAAATTTATTTTGATGGCTCTTTATTTGACTTCTGGGCATCAATTTTCCCCCTGGCAACACCCCATCATATGGAGCCATTCTCACATTCGCGACAGCAACATGAACAAAAAACGAAACAGGACAACCACACAAATAAATAAATGAGTTTAGCAACAGCAAAAAAAAAAATACGCCCCACACGGTGAATCGCATGAGTTTCGAAAATAAACACCACAGGTCCGTCCATTTGGAAAACGCAGTTCCAGCTGGCTTATGGGTGGGTGTTTATATGTTTTTTTTTGTATGTGTCGTATTTAATCTGCTTGTCGTTTCGCTCGATCTTATATATTTTTGCACCAGAAATGCCTTCGTTCTCGCTTGTATCATTGCCTTAACGTTTCCTTTTCCAAATGTTTGCTTTCCAGTTGCTTTTATCATTTTCTTATGAACCTCAATGCCCATCCAGGCTATGCTCTATGCTCTGGAAACGTGTTGGTTATTGTTCCTTTTTGTTTGCAACACCACCTCGTGCGTTTGGGTTGCCTTTCCGTTTTTATTCGCAGTCAGCATTATTGCTCGATTTGATTGATGCTTCCAGATTAATCATGAACATTGGAACGCATAAACAGATACTTTTGCCATTTGTGTTGATGTTTCGTTGTTTCGCTCGATGCTCGCATTCGATCGTTGCACATCGTAACCTTCGCGCTTGTTTGTGTGTGCGTTCTAACACCTCCCTTTCCCCGCAAAATGTTTTCCCCTGCGGATTTCCATTACCAACGCCTCTTTTTGTGGTTTCAATAAAAACATTCTGAGTGCATTTTCCCCCTCGCACTTCAGCACAGCTCCACCTCTGCAGGTTACAGTTGTTTTTTGTTTGTTTCAGTTGTATGATTTTTCCCCCCATAAGCCAACATTGTCGATGCATGTCAGTTCCTTCACGCATTTCCTTCTTCAAAATCGTGTGCTCGACTGACAGTTTTACCCGCCGGTTGCGAACATGGTCCGGGCGAAAAATGATTGATGAGCGTTTGATTTCGCCCTCCGCCAGCGAATCGAATCCACCAGCCCTGACCGGTGCTAGCATTCGGCTGCCTTTTTCCTGTTCCATGTTTTCCACACACATACACACCGCTATGTAGCACTGCCCACCACGTTTGCCAACCCACGAATCCTTCATGCTTCAGCCAACCCAACTGCTACGAAGGGAGGATCCAAGCTAAGCTGCCCCGCAACACAAGCGACGATCGCGATGAGTTTCCACAGCCGCACTTGCTAGCCGGTTGTTTCCTTGCTTGTACAAACACGATCATTTACCATTTTTCACAACCCAAAACCGAAGGCTAACACATTTTTGATTAAAATGCCAACAAGCAACCGGACACACCGTCCACTCGTAATCAACGTTATCTGCGTTGTTTTATCAGCGTACGTTTCCCTTGCGGTTGACGATCGGAACGGAGACAAGTTGATTAAATTTAATGCGATAATTTACGGCACACGGTGCACATGGCTCCGTTTAGGAGCCTGACCTTCTTTCGGACGATCGAATAATGAAGAGATAATAAATTACAATTTTCACGAAATAACTAACCCGGCGGCAACAATGTAAGATGGCACTTTTTTTGAGGTCAGACTCAACGATCCTTGGTGGTACAGGTTTATTAAACAAAGTCTGTCGAGGTGTTGGAAGTATTGCTTTCGTAACCACTTAGGACAGGTTAACAAAACCGAAATATTATTAAAATCCAATAATGGTAGAATATTTGAAGGAAGCGTTTTTCAACTTCGAAGACCACATTGAACATAAACTCTCATTAGCCAATGTGATTCCTGGAACCCAAACCAACTAATGAGAAACTATTAAGTTCGCTTTGAAACAGGTGTGCCACCCCTTTCCAACTCATCACACCCTTGGCGCCCTTCCCCGGAGCAGGCCTCCTTAAAAAAAAAAAGTCTCCAGGTTGCGAACGAACACAGCCCGCCATCGACGCCGTCCTGCTGCGACATGTTGACCAGAGTAGCCGCAAAAGGCGAAGAATTATGCTAAGGTCACGTCGGGGTAAGCAATTTTTCAGCTCAGTTTATGATCGCCGGCTCGGTTCAGTATTTTCCATTTCTTCGTTCTGCTTTTATGATTCGTTTTATGTTAATTAAGCCTAAGCTAAGCCAACGGGCAAGAATGGGTAAAAAACCCACCAAGTATTCGGTTTAAAGTCCACGCGGGAATTGACAAAGTGCTTCCAAAAAACGGTCTGTTTTTACTGGGTGTTTGGTATTTGTATCACTTGTGTGACTTCGGGAGCGTTAGTTTCGTTTCCGCATTTCCGGCCCCGAAACGGTTTACGGTTAAGCCCGGGCCCGGGAAAACGGTTGGACAGATGAAAACATTTCGTATGCGGTAAAATGTGTAAATCATTCCGGCAGCACTTAAACCGACGTTTCCCAACCTCAACCGACCGAACTACTTTCGACGCCGACGATCGGTTCTCCTGATAGGTTTTTATTTTCTCCACTATGAGAAAACCGTCTCTCTTTCCCTCGGCGAGTGGCGATCGGTCTTCGGAGTAAGAAGTAAGAAAAAACACCTTAATTCGCTGCATTAATAATCTAATGACATTCGGACCGAACTGCTCCTCTCGGTCGGGAATGGGGTGTAAATGAAGCCAACGAAACGCCATCGCGACGAAGTCCTCGTCCCAATCCATACTCGGAGCAGCGGAGAGGCTCGGTATCGCGATCGCCAAACCACAGTAACGTCAATAATTAGCACCCTATTTTCAAGTCACCACTCATCTGGTGGTCCCGGTCGGTTTCTTCGCTCCATCCCCTGCTCTACGGCTTATCAATTCCGAAGCATCATCACCGAAATTAGCAATCGTTGGAATTATGTAAATAAATATTGAAGTAATGAAAAGCCAAAAACAAAGTTTCAGGAGTCGCTGAAGCGCACGGAGGAAATATAAAAAAAAAACCCTGGACCACCACCTTCTCACTCGGGCAGTTGGGTTTTCTTTTCCTTTTGTCTCCCATCGAACGAGCTGCACAGAAAACCCACAAACGAAGAAGAATGCAACCGAACCATAGAGGAACCCCTAGAGCTGGTTGTGAGTTGGCACTTTTTTACACGCCATTACCATTGGAATTGCGTTTTATTTGGACCCGTTCCATGCGTTTTTTTTTCTATCGCTCACTCATCGCAGCTAAATTAACCCTTCAGCCCACTGGAGGGGGACACCGTGGGTGGAGGCGGCACTGGCACAAATGAATAAAATATGGTCCCAGAAAAATCGCCGGCCGCAGAGAAAACCAACACCGGAATGATGGACGTCGGCAGTTGAGAACAATGTGAGGATCGTAAAAATTCAGTTATGACTTGTTCAAAAACAAGCAACAAATGGAACTGTTACGTGGTAGGAAAACCCTGGCCAACCCCGCAAGATAAATGGGAAAAACGAACACACCGGCAATGCGGGGAGGTTGGGGAAGGACCGGCTTAAGAAATGGAATTCAATTTCCCGACGAATGAATTTACGTTTCCGTCTAGGATATGGTACGCGTCTTTGGGGGGCAATGGTTTTTGGGGGTTTTTCTTCGGCCCACAAACGGAGGTCACTGTGCAGACGGCGGGTCCATTTACGTTTTCCGCTTGTTCTTTGTTTTCCACCCATTTGTCCATCGATGAGAGACCACTTGATGGGTTTGGTTTTAATGAAAATGATACAACACTATTTTGGACCCGGTCGGTTTCCGACCACCCCGCCGCGGGTTTTTCCCCTTGTTCCGCGTGGTCGGAAAATTTTTCGCCAACTCATCTGGCCGGACAACGAACGCCACATTGCGTCAACGGCCGAAGCGGGAAGCACGGAACTAAAACATATATCCAGCGTACTGTGACGATCGTAATCTTGATGACCTGCAAGTCCGAGAGATCCTGCCGTTGGTGCCAGGTTGCGTGATGAAAACGGGAAGGACGGATGCTTTTCATCGAGTTGGTAATTTAAACAGCACTATGGCACCGCAGAATCGGGGGTGAAAAGCGACGACAAAATGAGAATTAGGTTATCAAAACATTGTTTTAATTGCCGGTTGTAATTTAAATAACTTGAAAATAGTGTTCGCTTGCATCCATGATTTAGATGTCGTCATTACAGATTGGATGGAATTCGGTCAACAAAAAACCAAAGCCCGTAAAACTGTAGCTTACTGACAAAAGGTACACAAAAACAGTGCATCTCGTAAAATATCCACAACGATAAATTAGATGAAACATTCAAGTAGGAGCAAAATAAAATACCCGTAATTCTTCTCTTCATTTTTCGACAAAATAAGCTATAAAACGCTTCATTTGTTGCAGTATTTATGTTTATACCCGATGCGCATTCCCGTTTTTCACTCCTCCTCTGCTCGGACAACATTGAACATACAATTAGAAAATCGATCCCGTGGCCAACTGTCGCGGAAAACGATGTTCCATAGTGGACACATCGGAAAACGACACATTAAATAATGACAATACCCTAATAAACTATCAGCGATTTTTGGAAGCTCGTTTTTTTCCTACTTCTTCCCGCTTCCAACCAGGTGCTGACGAGAGGTAGGGTGGAGGTAATGGGTGGGAGTTTTGAACACGGGTCATTAATCTCCCGTTAAACGCGGGCGACTAAAATCGATCCGATTCAATTAACATAATTTTTACATTCGCCCCATTGGTGGGGATCGACTCTTCGCCTCGTTAGTGTAACCGGAAACCGAACCTATCGAAGCGAAAATGGCCCAAAAACCACTCCTCCTCCACCACGGAAAACCCGTGGCCAGTGTCCACCCGGTGTGCGTCGTTTAACAATTCATCAAATTCATCACCGTCGGTAGGAAAGCGGAGCGAAATGGAAATCAAATAAGGGGGCCCATTGAAAAGCAAATTCCAGCTCCATTGTGATGAACGTGATCATAAAGTTCGCGGCATTCCGATCGGCTGTGCGGCGCGGAACATAAACCCTCCGCAACACACTCCGGCGCCGACAACCTCCGACAATTCGGGTCCGCAACAATCGCAATTAATTAAGGCCCGATAAAAAGCCCCACCCCTAAGGAGGAAAAAGCGAAACGGGAAAAACAACACATGCAGCAACCCCCTGCGAGAGATTCGGGTGATAAATCTCACAGTTCATCGGCCCGAGCTCGTTGTCAACCGTTGAGGATCACACCCAACAAAAAACAACATGATGAGATCTGATGATGCTGTTGATGACGAAACTGGTAGCAAACTGGAGGAGACCGCGGGAAAGCCGAGCAAACCGACCGATTTGAATCGGTGGTCAACAATAGTCATCTAAATTATAGAAGCCAATCCCGGAAATGGATCTGATGGCAGCATCCGGAATTTTTGCTTGGCGCGGTATCTTTGCGTTCGCATCGTGATTGAAATGCGTGGAAAAGCGGGCAAAGATAAACCTGTTTCCAATAAAACATTTACCGGTGGCTCGGTTTAGGGAAAATTCTCCACGAGATTCAGAATCACAATGTAATTGACGATCAATGTCAACGTAAGTTGCGGCATTACAAGAAATGTCAAAAAGCCACAGGATTTATCTCGTCTTCTCGTCGTTGACGTCGAGGATCGATTACACAGGGACGGGGATGCAGCTCCTGATTGGAAGACAGGCGTTTGTTCCCCCTTGCCGGAGTTGCCGATTCGGTGACCCTCTCTTTGCTTCCGTTCTCATCCGTTATGTGTGTTTGCTCCTTTATGTTCCTGCCTCATCAACTGACAGCTACGCGTCACGGCTGGTCGGCGTTTTGACAGCTGACGTAGGCAATGCTGCTGGTGGTGGTGGTGGTGGTGCTGATGGTGGTGGGGTGCAAATGTTTTGATTGACAGATTAGCGCGCTGGTAGCGGAACGCAATGATACCCGCAATTGCCGCTGTCATGTTTTGTCTGTCGCCCTTTTTTTCTCCTCCGGCTTTTTCCATTGCAAATCCGTGGACCACAACCTTCCGGAGTTTCCGCGGTCGCTCAAACAACGTGACACACATACACAGATACATTCTCCGCGTGCATGGCATGGAAAACATCCTCGCACGAATCCTGGGAGGGTGCCATTTTTCTCACCTTTCTAGGATTTCATGCACTTCACTGTCAATTGGCCGCGCGGGAAGCGCATCCGCATTCAACAATGCTGCCAGAAAAAAAACGCACGGCTGCCAATCGGTGTTCGCCTTCCTTTGCGCCGAATAGCAACGATTGTTTGACATTTGGCTTAATCAATTTAATTTGGGACCAACCGATGGAAGGAGCTCAATCAATTTGGCACACAACAACTTTGCGATCGGAAATGTGGGAATAAGCCATGGGGAAATGTTGATGTTTTAGTTTTCCTTTTAAGAAGATAGACACAAGCAACATGCGCTGGTTGTTTTCGACAAACAAATTCATTTTCTTTTTGGACGAAAATTTGAATGTTTTGTACCTGCTTTCTTCTGCGTGATGTGCCACTTCCTGTCCGTCAGACTGATTTCGAATAATGTAGAATGAAAAATGATGGTTTTGGTTTAAAAAGACACTGCATAACTCTAGCTAATCGTAAGACAATTTACATGTCATTGTTGTCAAGTTTCAATTTTCTTACTTTTTACGATAAAGATTTGATAAGACTGGAATAATTGCCGCCAAACGAAATTGCAGCAAAACTTTCGAATGCTAAGCGTGTCTTCAATCCAAAAACGTTCTACCAATGCACAATTTAAGACCTTTACTGTCCGTTGTATTGATTCAAATTAAAAACGTTTCCAAAATGGCATCGCACCAGGCAGTTTGCACTCCCACCAACATTCCCCGTTTAGGCTGTTTTCAGACCTCGAATGAAACGTCAACAAAAAGTGAATAAAAACGCCGTTTCACAATTGACCTAAAATATTCAAGCTGTCATTCCAAGGATCATTAATTTCGGAAATTATGATTACCAAAAACCAAAGTCCCCCAGTATGGCGCACGCGGTACGGTTCAATGGACGCTTGGTGGAGGAGACGGACGGTTTTGTCGCGCGGAAAAGGAGTCACCTCGACGAGCAACCCCGAAAGGCGGCCAATTCGACACTGACCACCCTCGCACCGGCCGGGTGTTGTAGTCCTACAGATATATTGATTGAGCGGTAACTTGTGAAATGGAACCGAAAGGAAATGACGGAAATAATACAACAAAAGGAGAACAGAAAAACGCACGTTACAAAGTACTGTAATAAAAATGTAACACTCGTTTACGTACTCCAGGGAAGCGTGGGGTAGGTGACATAAACATAAAGACAAATTATGAAACAAACCCTTTTGCCGCCGCGGCGCCCTAATGATCGATTTGCATGTTACCGTCGATTGGAGAAGCGACGCTTTATTTCCCAGTTTGGTCTTTTTTTTGTTCGTTCGTTCCGATGAGTGCTTTTCCTATCGGGCTCGAGTTCGCCAACATCGAAACTTCGAAAAAAGAGCTGTATAACCGATTGAGCGTGATGTAGAAACGATCGAGAAGTGTAACCGCTTTGGAGAAAAAAATACTCCGGAAACAACTCCAACAAGGCTCGGAAAGGTACATCCTTTGCTGGTGATGAAGCACGAATGGAGTCGTCTCACTAAATGTTTGATGAAAAGGAGTCCTCTTACAAAAAAGACGTTAAGTTTTGCTTTAATTAAGGGTAAATTTAAAGTAATTATTTTATAAAAACGCCTAAGTGTCTTTTTAAACAAGTTTTGTTAATATTCAAATCGAACGAACTCGTGGAAGAAAAGCAAGCAAAGTTCGTGAAAGAAACATGTTTTCAATAAATCTGAAACGCAACCCACAACAACGGAACAGAAAGGCCCCTCGTGTGGCCAATATGGTAAACTGGCCAAGTGTTATCTCATTATTTTATCCCCCAAAATCGTTTCATTAACACCACCTTCGCCGATTCGCATGCATAATATTGTACCGCAAACCACTCGCTAATGACTGAAAACGTGCTTTTCGACACTCGGCGTTGTTTTCGGCCGGGCCACCGTAACGCAAAAAAAAGGCGAAACAAGCCGTATTGCCACAAAAAAAAAACACGACGCGGAATCGCATGACCACCAACAACTGCTACAACCACCAGGCAGTCAAAGTGTTGACCGGATCGTTAAAACCATCATCGTATGTTCGACCAGCGAACCCCGGGCCCCAAAATGTGCCCAATTAGTTACAACGCACCCTCGGCCCCGAACTGCCAGCGGGAAGCCGAAACCCCAAAGGGGGTGCTAAAGGATTGTTTCTTTTTTTCCGGGTGGCGTTTTTTTTTCTACTCCTTGTTGTGGTATTTCTGTATTCCAATCTGCACCGCATTACTCCACGATCACGTCATCAATAGTGCGCGCGCGGATCGACGAAATATTTTCAGCCACAGAAAAAAGGCCGATTTTCGCTACAGACCCGCCGGACTTAAGACGCCGGGGTAGCAAGGTTTGCGAAGGCAGGGAAAAAAATTACCACCACTCATTCGTGAGTAAACAAAAACCCCCCGCATGCCCACCGCCCAACGGCAGCTCGTCATAATCGTATTATTTATGGCCGGCCAAAACATAAATCGTGACCTCCCGTCCATCCCATCCAAGCCCCGGGTGGAAGCAACGAAGCCGGTAGCCTTACGCCCGCACAGCATCCAGTTCGGTGTTTTTTTTTCGCCTTCCACCGAAGATAGCAACGTGCGATCGAGTGATAGAGAGGGGCCTTATTTTTACCTCGCGTTATTTTTTTTCCCCACAAATAAGGCAAAAAAGTTAAATCTTTTATCACCTGCACCACAACCAAGTGGAACGCGAACGGGTAAAATCCGCATAATGTGACACCACAGCATAAATATCATCACTTTAAACTGGTGTAAAACGGTGAGATTTACGGCGAGCGGAGGCGCCCAGGGTCCGACACAATTTTCCTCATCCGCATTCGAAGGATCGCCACTTTCCGGCTTCCACGAAAATCGCCTTCCAAAATGCACTTGAAAACAATGTTAGCGCCGCTACTTTTATATGCGTTCATCCCTAAAGGAACCCACACACAAA
The DNA here is from genome assembly GCF_943734705.1 of Anopheles coustani. NCBI lineage: Eukaryota > Metazoa > Arthropoda > Insecta > Diptera > Culicidae > Anopheles > Anopheles coustani. Next base: position 21,901,964 of record NC_071289.1, on the reverse strand, counting down.
CACGTACCAATACACCGGCTGAAAGGCCACCTTTTCGAGTGCATTCTTCGTGGGTTCGGAATGAAAGTGTGGCAAGAATAAATTTAACACCCCGAAAAACATGACCATTTGCTGTCGGACATTCAATTTTCCTTGGCTCGCAACGGCAAACCGTCACGAAACGGGCTCCAAAAAACAAAAAATGCAGGGAGGAAAGCATACAGCTTACGTGGTGTTAAAAGAAACAATCGAAACCGATCCACCCGGAGAAGGATGGTATGCGTTCGCCTTAAATCTAAATTAAAAAATAAATAAGAACCGGTTTCAAATCAAGCTTAATCTTGCAAAAATGATTTCAAAACAGATAATACAGTAAAGTAAATAACTAGAACATTCTTTTTGGAGTTGATTTCGTACTTCCTTCATCTGAAAACGAACACTATGTTTTTCTTATTTAAACTGTTCACTGCTATACGCTCTATAAATAAAATTACATTTTCCACATATCCTTAGAGGTTGGGAAAAACAAAGTAAAAATATTACGCTCTTGATGAAATATGTTTCAAACAATCGACATATTTTAAAAAAATATATATGACAAAATAATGCTCATAATTGTGGAGCATAATATGTGGAAAGGAAATTTCCAAAAAAGGATATAAAAATTACATTCCCTTTTCCGTTCCGAGCTGGAATTAAAAGGCCACGGAACCCGTTTAATCCTGTGCAAGTGTAACATTCTTACTCGAGCAATGCATGTTCCCTCCGATAACAATCTCCCAACCTCGACTCGGCTGCAAACCGGGTGGCCAAGGATATCCAGCTCGCTTTGGCTCTCCTTCGCTTAAGCTCTTCGGCTTTCGCGTGTATTAAATTCGAAACAAACGCCGATATGGGAGCAAATTATCCGACCACGAGCCATAAAACGGTGCGCACCAAACGAAACGGCACGGCAAAAGGTTGGGAAACATAAACGGCGCCCGGATAAGGCGCATAAAGTCGTCGAAAAGACGGCTTGCGTTCGGATAAGGTGCGTAAACATCGTTCACCGGGTGTCGGAGCGGTGCGAAGACGGAAGCTAGGACCCGCGGCTCGGAACCGGTTCCCGTGTCGAACACAGAAGCTTGTAAAGAGCATGTTCCCTATCGGCTGCACACGATAAGATAAGACAGCCCTGATACCTGGCGGAGGTGAGGAAACCGTTAGCGTCCCACCGATAGAACAAGTTGTTTAAGAAGGCTGACACAAGACACACACACTCATGTCGCTTTCGCTAGGATCCGGCTTCGGTCGGCGGATGCATTCATCGAGCTGGCAAAAGAGGTGTTGAAGAGGCCACAACTTCTGGGCCCACGAAGGTCCAGGAACCTACTTGCATACGGGTTTGCAGCACGTTGGATCCCAACTTCATGCAACCAGCGACGCCGCGGGTGGCCTGCAAGACTCACCCCAGCCCAATGTCCAACGACGAATAGACCTCGTCGCGAGGAGCGCGCACAAATGCCCCGAGCAAAGTGGTCCACTTTCGATGAATGTTCGATGAGATCGTGTTGCCACGAGTCTTTGGAATCGCGTCGCTTCTCAAGCCGAAGCAAAAAAAGGGCAAAAAAAGCCCGATCGCTTCCGGGAGCGTATCGCAAACGCAAACGAAAACCCCGACGGATCACGTTCGGGGAAGGCAAAAAAGGTCACACTTCGTTAGGGAAATTTATTGCCATGCGAGATGCTGCCGAGCAAATTTTGGCCGCGAGTTAGTTCTGAGCCCGAGAAAAGCATGGTAACAAGATTGTAAAACCACTTCTCGACGGTGTCAGAATCGGAAGGTTTGACCAACGTGTGACTGACCACTTGGAGGTTCTTTTCCGCTCCGGGACGCCTCGTATTTCAAACGGCCCAAAAACCGGTCATGGGAAGTTGCTCCCGAAGCCACCGGAAAAGCACATCAATGGTCAAGCTGTTTCGGCCGCGTCTCATTTCATCCGGTTAGTCGGATTGAGCCTGGGAACGATGAGACATCAAACGGAACAAGTACGTCTTCTGATGCTTGATGGGATGTGAAGTTTCGAAGTTCGTCGATGGAGGTTTTGTTTCATCCCTGGGAATCTTTATTTCGGGCAATCCACCACTGTATGTACCGCTATTCCGTTTATTTGTTTGCTACTATTCTACGATCTAGACTGACGATTCTAGACCAGGGGTCGGCAAAGCCCGTCCCGTCAACTGATTTTATCCGGTCCCTAAGAAAATTTTAGTGCTTTAGCAAAATGATTCTCCATTGAAAAGGATATCACTTTGAAAACATTCATTCTTCATCGTTTAAGGTATCTGGCCCGCGCTTTCGAATTCCTTTTAATCAACTGGTCTTTTTGAGACATGTATGGCGACCCCTATTCTAAACGAAGGAACTAGTTTAACGAGTAGATTCTACCAGATGTCATGTTTATTCGGTTCGACATCAAAAAACATCTAAGACTATAACCAGAACGATTTGATAAGAATCAAAACATCCTATAAAGCTTCAATCAGCTCAAGATATCAATTTTTAGTTATCTCGTTTATTAATTCTCTTTTACGACTTGATTGATTTGAAAGAGTTTTAAAATAGAATGATGCTGTTTTTGGCAAACTTCTTTGAATGTTACATGTTGTACCCGTGTCCTTGTTGTCCTATTGGTTCCAATGTAGAAGCCTCAAATGTTTGTTTATCTATCATCAACTTCAAGGAATGAATTTTAACTGCACAACATTTAGCCATTAATTTCAGTCAGTTGCTCAATTGATCAAAACTGTTTCATAATTATTTCATTCAGCCCAATGCAAAAATAAATGTCTGCAAAAATGGCTTCCCTCTGCCCCTCGCACGTTATCATTTGTGTTTCGAATGCATCCTGCCCGGAAATTGGTCGATTAACACATCGGATAACGTTTGATCGATTGGAGAAACATTCATTCTGCGCGTGTAACGATATTCGACTTTTAATCTAGCGAAACATGCCAGCCGCGGAACGGGACGTTACAGCACCCGGCGTTATCGATCGATTTATCGTTTGAAAAGCTCCTCCACAGTTTGTTCATTCTCGCTTCGAGCTCGATCGCAAGAATAAGCGAACACGACAGGAACGATATTATTCTTGATAGAAGAGATATCGGCTAATCGTCATCGGGGCATTCTTAATCGACTGGCAGGTGAAACTCGACGGAACCCGGACAGATTTCCCGCTGTTTCGCACTGTCACGCCCTGCTCAGCCGGCGCCAACCGTCTGGGATGGACCAAATGTCGTTCCGAAGTTGCATTTTTCTTCAGTGCATCACGGATCCCAATGTGCAGCCCTCGTGTGTTTATGTGTCTATGTTGGTTGATGCACTTCAGTGCAAATATTGTTGCTACCCCCTTTGCGTCCCCTTACATGTATGTATACGTTGGGCACGTGTAATAGTTCCTTTCGTTCAATTCCTCCTTTGAAAGTTCCACGTCTTCGCTCCGGTTCGAAAGAGGTGTGGAAAAAGCGCCCCCTAAGAAAAGGGAAAATAAAAGGAATCCAACGCGGCAGGGTTGCGAGGAACCGATCGAAGGTAGGAAAAGAAGAGAAAAAGAACGAACAAAAATTACGAGAGGTTTGCGAAGAAGCTGTTGCCACCGGAAGATAAATCAAACTAAATGACTGTTTATTTATTTAATGCACAGAGAACCATTTTTGCAGTGACGCACTGCGGCACCAGGGACGACGGTGACGAAAGGGGGAAGGAAAACGGACCGTCCGTTGGGTCAAGCGCGTGGAAAGTAGATCTCTTTCGGAAGGGAACTGGCCAAAGCCCGGGTTGTCCCGTCCCGTTTTTCTTTACCGTGGATATCATTCCATATGTCTTCCCATTTTGGTTCCTTTCTTTTCTTCCACCGTTTCCTAACGTTCCCCTTCGTCTACACCTCAGTCCTCAGATACACACACACACACATTGCGGTCGGGCATAAATTGTTTATGTGGTGTAATTTTGCGGTCCATTCATGATCGGAAATTTATCTTATGAAATCATAATCACGCTGGGATGGTATTTTTTCCCTCTCTTTTGTCCTGCTGAGAAGCGTGCAAGGAATCCTCACACCCTTAAAAGGGGCGCGAAAATGCGGAAAAATGTCACATCCCGTGAGAAACGTGAGAGGAGATCATGCTTCGGAGGCCGTGTAAACGATGAGGCGTTACCGTGGACGTCTAAAAATAAAGGGTCTTAATTAGAAACTAGACAGCGAAAATGGTGCAATGATCATTTTCTTTCCAACCTCTTCTGCATGATTCCTCCCGTACATGGAGCTTCTGCAAGAAGCTGTCCACGAACCGACCGGGCATTAAGCGAACACAAGATTCCAAGTTGTTTAACGATTTAGCGGATCAAATTTCTGCAACTTTAGGAATACTCCATCACTTTGAGTGGATAAACAGTGGGAATGGAACAAGATAACATTTACGCAACGCAAGAGCGAGCCAGGGAAAGACAATCGAAACGGCGAGGTCAAGAGTGAACCGACCCGAAATGCAATCAAATGAAGGTGTTTATTTTCTTGCGCGGCGATTAACGATTGGCAAGGCCTGCGTCTTGCATGGGCCATCTTCCTGCCGAAGCCGTTCTCATCCTCACGAGAGAAAAAAAACAACGGCCAAACCACGCTCAGAACACCATCGATCGATCGATGCTTCGGTGCGTCTTCGGGTTGGGTGAAATTAAGGAAATTAAACTAATAAAATTAACAGGAAACAACGACTAAAGCTGTCATCGAACTGATTATCGTCTCGGATGGCCCGCGTCGGCTGGAAACGGATGGAAGAAGAGCTCGAGACAGCCAACACCGATCCGCGGTGTCCGATCGATGTTGATCAGATCCCGTCCGCTTCCCGCTGGCTGCCAATCCGGGATCCCTTCGAGAGACCGTTTTACACCGTTTGCTGCTTCATTGGGAAAACGAGAACGGGTTCCAACCGGGAGGCTACGAGAAGAGGAGCTTAAAAAGTAAATTAAAAAAAACCACTCGACGATCGTAGGACGCAGCCATGTTGGCAGCTTCGACTCGGGCCGCTGGTGAAAATGGAATTCTTTTATTATCTTGTTTTGTCACTTTCGAACGACACCGAATCGATGATTATCTTCGAGCTTCTTGCTCTTCTCGCCAGCAGTAATTTGATATATAAATTTAATTTTAATTACATGCTGATCGACGAAACGGCGATTTCGATCGGAGCTTATCGTTTCGGCCCGGTCCGGGCCGGGTTTCCTGCCGATTTTTGAGGTTGAGCATGAGAAAAAATAAAATTGAAATGCGTAACCTATACGACTCCTTAAATAACTCACAGGGAATTGGTGTGTGTGTGTTTGTCTGCCGATACTTGTGCGGCCGGAGTGAGTGAGCGTGATGAAGCCAATTATGGAATATTTTATGTCCGAAAGCTTTATATCGATAAATCAAAAACACAAATTCGGTAAACATGTACTTGGTTCCAAAATAATTTACACACCGTTTGTAAGACTTTCACTCGTCGAAATCATGTACTTTCACAGGCGTAACTTAAAACAGTAATCTTTTTTCTCCAAAACAAACATCAGTAAGCTTTCAAAATTCATTAAAATTATACTTGAAAGTCACGTTGGTCGAACCAACACAAAATGACGCCGCAGAAGTTGGGTTGTAAACTGTAATAATCTTGACCGCTGACCGACACACGTTCGCAGCCAATAAATACGGGGATCATCAGCACGAAAGATCACGTACATGACCCACTCGATACATGAAGTTATTCGCAACGACAAAAACAAAAATACCCCGCGTAAAAAAAAAAGTGGAATAAAACCATCTTCTGTCGACACATGTTGAAGCTTCAACTGTAGGCTTATAAGAGTTAAACCCCAAGCCAATAGATATGAGACAGGAAGATGAGAAAACCTATAAACTCAATCGTGTTGAACTCATAAAAAAGCAGCACAACTCACAGTCGATGTCGCACAGTGATGATCAAAACTTTACTTTAATTCAAAATCGACACCAGAAGGGAGTGAGAAAAGCAGCGCATTTCCAAGGGATGACGAAACAGAAAATTAAAAGTGAAGAAAATCTATAAGCGTAAATCTTTCCTTTATGCTTATTGATTTATTCCACCGGGTTCCGCCCGGGGAATGGCTTGGTGGCGCGTAGGCAGCGAACCTGGTGGCAGCGGACACTCGTTGACAGGAAGGTCCACTTTAAACACTCTCCCGATGCCGTTTGTGGGACGGAAGGGGAGGAAAGTGTCGGGGAGGTAGCCGTAAATTATGATTTTATTTGAAGAAATTGAAACGGAACCCGTAAAACACGAGGAATGTCTATGGCCCCACCGTGGATCGCTCCGTCCACGATCAGGTTCTCGACCTGGAAAAAACTCCCCCACGGCGAGGACGAAACGGGGCGGCCTACGAGCGCTGGCCGTATGGGTTTCTCATGCCGGTTGGTTGCTGCACGGCGCGGACATGCCAAAGGTGTCCGAAATGCGCATGCCCTAGCGAACGGCGAACCCGATAAACTCGTTTCAAGCCCTGCCAACACCAGCGTCACACACACACAAACACACAGGCACGCAAACGCCACCGGGACGTTGCTTCCACGTCTACCGTTTTACTACTGTGGCCATGCACGGAAACCGTGTTCGCCATTGACATGTTGAAAATTTATCACTTTCATCGACTGGATTAGTGATTTTATTGCTTTATTGCAGCGTCGAGTCGAGTCGGGTCGATGTAAGGAAGCTGCCGCGCGGAAGATGATGGGGGAAACCGCACATTCCCAGGCAGGCAATGGCAAGGCCAAGGTCTTCGAGGGAAAATTCACGACCGCAGCGGGCGAAAGGAAGGGGGGGAACAACAATGCGCCGGATCAAATCGAACCTGATTATGATCCGGCTCGCGAGGTGGGCACGATCGTCTCGATCTGTCTGTTTTTCACACTTCCTAACAACCGGATCGACCGTTCTGGCCGCGGGTGGCGGAACACCGGTAACGAGCTTTCGGGTGCCATCATGCCACGGTGTCCCCGGCGAGGTGAGGGCCTCAACAAGACCTCAGACCCGATCCGAGGCCAGGAACCCGCGCTTGTTCGAAACCGATGTTCGATGTGTCGCCCGGGTGAGTGTGAAACCCCCGGGGGGACTCGGGGGCTCGTAAATTCATAAAAACAACATCGCCAGTCCCGGACCCCGAGCCTAAGCCGGTTGAGAAATTTAGCGCACTTGCGTGAGAAGCCAGCCAGAGCAGGATGGACCGGATTACATGTGCGCAATTCGGTTCGAGGCACAAAGGTAGGGGGGAATGAAAGCATAACGCCTCACGAGTGACGAAGGTGTGAAAAACTGTTTGCTGAACTGGCCCCGGGAACCAGGGTTGCTCCCCGGAGATTGCACCGTTTACGATCGCACAGTCAACGGGAGGAAAGAATCTTGTTCCAGCGGAAGTTTATGTCGCTTCTTGGGCGAGCGGTTGTCCGATGCTTAGGTGAACAACACCAAACATGATGCTTTGCCCGTACATCGTGCCACCCGGACTATAAAGGTTTTACGAGGGTAGTGGAGGCCGTGTAATCTCGGGCTGGTGGATTATCCCTCGATCCATCCATCCGATTGATCTATTTACAACACATATCATTCAGCGGAGATTAACCCCTTCTCAGTTCAAGTATCCAAAGGTGCTGGAGAACAAGATAAAACTAGATAAAAGAAATATAAAGCATCATGTAGTGATCAAAAAGGTGTAATAACCTACAGATTACAAAAAACCGTACTGATCAGAGCCTTTCTTACTTAAAAATGGAGGAATTACTGAACTCATCATCTCCTATATCGCACGATATCCTCAAGCAGGAATTGATCTCTATTTGGGGAAAATGTTCTGTGACATTCTCCCTTATATTTTAAACCGGTATTATGCCGTTCGAAAACTGAAGAATACTGATCTCTCTGTTTTTAATATCCTGAAAGTAACTCATAACAATTTAGAAAGTTACTTCGAAAAAGGTGATAAGAACTTTATCATGCTCCAAAAACGAGGCATAAAAGTAAAGAGTACAAGTCTTGAGAGTATTTGAGCTAAGAAAGGGTTCCATGAAAAGGGTCAACAACAACCCAAACAACACTGTCAATCGTCTCCCGGAGGCCTAAGAGTAATGAAAAGATGAACAGTATCCAATGAATCATCGTCTCAGTTCAAGCAAAGGAGTAGCTTTGCGAGGTCAAAGTGACTTGTAAAAATAGCGCCGCCGTGCTAGAAATAGCCTCACCTATGAGCTTGCCCGATCCGGCACTAAATCCACGGTTCGACACGTGTCACCGAGGTGACCGAGGAGGAGTTTTGCTAAAGGGAGGCCGCGCAACCGAGCGCAACCGATCCCTAGCCTGGGCGTGCTAATTGCCCAACGATTACAAACTCATTTGGGCGCAATTACTGCCTATATGCCCTGCCAGGTCGCTGCTACTAGTCACACACACACACATGCTGACTAAGCTGGTGAGTGCGTACACACCTTTCGGAGTGCTTGCGCCACCCTGTGGCGGTGAACACTGGGAGCAATTTCTGCAACCCCGTGGGGGGGCCGTCGAACAACTACTCAAGTCCGAACCTACTACTACCGCGGCGCGGCGACTACTCCACACTGTTGACAGATGCGCTGTTGTCAGACGACAAGGTTGGGGCGACTTGGAGCGTAGAAAAAACGTCCAGCGATTGGTATGCCGCCACCCTGTGACAGGGCTCTGACTTGATTGACACATCTGTCAAAGCGACACCGCCATCGCCGAGCGAGATAGAGAGAGAGAGAGTTAGAGAGGGAGGCCAATACTTACCGGCCCGTCTTGGTGATGATCATCTCGGTGCCGAGGTCGTGAAACTTGTCCCACAGCTCCTTCGTCTCCAGGTGACACTGAACGGGCCGCAACTCGTCGCAATTGCACGATCCAACGATGGTCGGTTTGCTCTGCAGCACAGGGTGACAAAGAAAAATGCATGAATTATTCCCGGAGCTACCAGCTCTGGGAGCGGGAAGTACCTACCGGAGCTGGCTCTGGCGTGAGTCGTTCCTCGTCCGAGGGAGTGCCGGTCGTGCGGGTCGGTGAGTGCGTTCCATTCCGGGAATGTGACGCACGGTTCGACGTAGAGGAACCTCGGGCAGATGCTGGAGCCGCCTCGGAGTCGCTACACTGCTCCACATCCACGTCGACCTCGTCGTCCGGCTCGGGAAACCGATCCACGGAAAGTGGACCTACGTGGGACAATGTAAAAACGAAAATGTAAAGATATGCGATCGATTAGGAAGGTGTGATAAATAATTGCTCCGCACATTACACACATTTGTTGATAGCGTCCATCTAGCCCGCTCGACGTCGGTCGTAAATAAATCACAAATAAAGCCTACCCCGCCCATTCGCGCCACTCGCCGACCTCTCATCTGGCGCGTAAACATGATCTAATTAAATTTGCATCCAAATGAGCCGTGAAACAATTCGCACGCGTGGGGCAGCTCTGGGAGTTTGGCGTACGGACGGGGACCCGCGCGCCACCGACACCTAGGAAAATTATTCAAATTTTCTTAAATTTATTCTAATTACATGTAAGTCGATGTACTTATTCCGCGCTCGTTCTAGGTACTCAGAAGGCAGCGTTTCGTGTAGTTCCACAGTTCTTGGAAAATAAACTTGCTTTCCCTTTTTTCTACAGCTACGTACGCGAAAAACAAAGTTTCTTTTTCACTCGCCAACAGTTGCGAGCGTCGATAACGTCGAGCAAACGTAGATAGGCAGACTAGATTCGGGTTTGAAGCTTCCGCTTACTTCGACGCAGTAAATCATCGTCGAGTTTTTGATGATTTATTGGATTTCGTTTTGCGTGTTGGCTTACTGCAGCCATTTTGGGAAAAATGGAGTACCTTAGAAAAAGAGCGGCACAAGAAAAGTTTATAGAACAGTTTTGTTTCAAAGGATTTTTAGTAGAATATATTAAAAATTTACCGAGCAAAAAATAATGTCATGGGTTAACATTTTTTTACGTATGGTTGTATACTCAAACTTATATATTAAAAGGTTTCTTCGTGTTCCGTGAGCAAGAATTATATCATCTTGTTTTTCTTCACGATGAATTTATTTTTATGTTGATCTAAAGCTTTTCTATTTGAAAACAATCTTCTTGAATCATTTGTTCTTTACTTTATCTCAACCATAAGTGCTTTGTGAAGCAGAAAATTTTCTTAAAAACACATTGAAAAACAAATTTCAGATTTGAAGCTTAATAACCATTCGTTTTGTCTCGCTTGGTAGAACAAAACGGTTGTCCAACCCTTTGAAAAATTCAATAATCGCCAACACCTAATAGGTATACTTTAACACCCTAGACCGCTAAGAAAGCAATCATTAGGAGGTTTCGTTCAAGGGAAACCTCTCAAACAACGGCCCACGTCAGATGTTGGAAATGAAACATCCCCCCTTCCGATTCCGGCCACATCCTTGATTTACCACCGATCGCGAAGGATGCGCTCGAGGACCTCAGTCGAACGCAGGCACCCGACTGCTGCTCCACTTAGCTGGTAACTGCTGGTTTTCCGAGCACCTCACTCGCACCACACCGCAGAGTGATCGAGTGGGAAATGACCCTTTAATTATACAATTTATCAAAATTAGACAGCGAATCAAAAAGGACCGAGTGACACGCACGCATCACGGCTGGCGGGCCGTGAGACGCATCTGATCGATTGGTGCCGAGTCCGAAGGTCCTTTGAAGCTCGGTGTGAGGTCGGGAAATGGAAACCGTGGCACCACATGCGTAATGATAAAATAATAACCTACTCGATAGATAATAACAGTGTTGCCAGCGGATCTTTTCACGCGCATTCAGCCCCTATATCCCCTTCTCTACTGGGTTTTACATGCCAGAGGTTCCTTTCTGGTCGGGTTCCGACAAGCCACAACAGATGGTTAGAAGGTTGTGGCAAAGGGCCTCTGATTTCGACGGGTTTCGGAGCCACACTTACACGAGCTGCGAAATGGTAAGCAGCTAATGCCGAATATTACGTCGCCCGAAAACCAAAATGAGCTGTCATTCAATCAACACACCGTCCGTCCGCCATGACGAGGACTTTTGGCGCGTTATTCCAATTTCCAATTTAGCGAGTGCCCGATTTTTCGCCACCAAAAACCGGTTTCAGTCCGAGTGCAACCGAAACCATAATTACCTTCGCCGATCGACCGAATGTCCGTGTGTGTGTTTCTGTGTCCCTGCCATCCACAAGCCCCGCGAGGCGACCCCCTCTTTTGGGGTCCGAAACGAGTAATAGAAAATTATTAGACAACTCGACAGGTTCGGTGCTGCCGTTTGGTTCGCCGCGGTTGCAATTAATCGACCGACGCGGAGCTGACAACAACTCGATGTTGTTTGCTGTTGATTTTTCTGCCACCCTGCAACATCCCTTGCCGCTCTCCAACACCGAAACCACATTTCCATCGCGGGCTTGAGCGACCCCCGTTATCCGTGGGTGGAGGTCGGCGCGAGACTAAACCTACACCGCTGTTGATGAAAATATAATACATGGTTTATGAAACCACATGTTTAATCAAACAAATGCGCTGTCTCGTGGTCAGCGGGAGATAAATGGAAATTAAAGATAATTTAGTTTGGTTTTAATTCCAATGACTTCACGCTAACTGTGTATGAATGTGTGAGCTTTAGCCAACGGTTGTTATAAATCATTTAATTACAGTTAAGTTTGGATATTCCATCGAGATGTATCTAAAAACCAACGGTAAATCCAAGAGTTAACAATATTTAACAATATCCCTTTGGCATACACTTTTTGGACCCCTTTGGCATAAATTTGTTGAACTCACAACCAACATGAAACTATTCTATTTATTATTCAATTCTTCAATTTTATCTTAGGGATTAGTTCTTGCATTTGATCCATTTAAAAATACACGATCACGTAAATACAACTTTTTCCAATGTTCTAATCTTCCGAATGAAAGTAAATAAAGAATATGAAAATGTGAGAATGATGTGAGTTTCATTGAGCATTATCTGAATTGAGTTTTGATGAAGAAAAGGTCACCAAACATCGCATTCCCGTGTTTTATTTTGGTTGAAATGAAAAGAAGCTATATAAAGGAGATCAGTTTTTAGAATAGATTGAGGATAATGAATGAATGATAGATTAGGAAATGTAATTTTCTGCAATTAAATGTAGAAATGAGTTTCTAAAATTGTACTAACTTTTTCTTTGGTAATCATTTCCCAAAACGGGACGTATTCAGTTTGAAAACGCACGAAAACGATCGTTTTGAACTAAAACGACTAAAAAATATTTAATTAAAAAGTTACGTGCTAATTTTGATCATAAAAAATATATATTATATAAGTCTCTTGGAAAGTATTTGATGATTTCGCGATTTTAATATTAATTTAATTCCTTATTAAATGTGTGATTTAATCTACATTCTAATTTTGAAACAAAACCCTGATAATGGTATGATTTGTAAGCTTTTAGAGTCTACAATTTATAGCTGCTTGGAGTCTCTAGAATGCTTAAACCACTTTTTTTTAAGAACCAAACAAAACTGTTCTTCATTAAAAATCTACATTAAATTTCTCCCCAAAACTACAGGACGGACGACTAGTAAGAGTTTACTATTAGATATGTGAATGAAGCTTAACTATAAGCGATTTATAAATTCGGAAAAAGTAGCAAAATCAAATTGATATTTAAAATCAATTTTTAATACCGATGCTTAACGAAAGCCCCCTGTGGAAGGGTCATATCGGAGGGCAAATCGCAAAATACGGCAGTTGCATCTTTTCCTCGCTTTCATGTTTCGCCCCTCCATCCACACCCTTCCTCCGGGTGGTGCATCCAGCGCATCGTGCCGCACTATCAACCCTAATTACGGTCTGACGCACTAATGAAGGCGATAATCTATTTTAAATTAATTTATGCATTTGTTGCACCGAACCATCAGCACGCACAAAACGGTGCACACACACGGCCATTGCACACGCAACATGACGAACATGAGCGCCATTTTTGCCAACCCCCGGTCCAGCACCCCCCTTCGGTTAAATTATACATCCCTTCCCCCCGGTCCCGAATGCTCGCGAGCGATCCGCTTCTCAAAGGCGCTCTTATCGAGAAGCGCACGAAAACGTCGCTGTTGTCTTAGCTAATGAAATCGGAGGCCCGAATCGGATCGTTCTGCTTCCCTCGCCGCTGGCCGGGAGCTATTCCTTTCTAGCACTATCGCTGCCTCAGCAGCCTGGAGACGCCTCCCGAGCAGGCCCACAAACAGGCCCACTTTGGTAGTCACTTTGGCAGCCGACACGGTGAACACGATCGGTTATTAATCTTTGCGACACACTCTCGCACACCGCGCCTCAAGATCGACGACCAAGACGACGACCAAGACGGCGCAACATGGGCACATTTTATCCCACGCGCGACATCAACGCGTCATCGCAGAATTCAATCCGGTCGAGATGGAACTCGCGCAAACGAACGCCACGCCACGGATCGTCACGGATGGTGGCCGGAAATTTATGACAACTAACGGATTAACTTCGGGCTTCCGTCGTAAATTATTAACAAGCGGGAAAGAGCCGGCGGGAGCGGGCGAGCGAGAGATGGAACACCGCTTCCTTGAGTGACTACCGCCGAAATGTGTCTGCGTGTTTCTACCGGGAGGCTGACGCTGACGGAGCGAACCGAAAACGGACTCCCAACCCCGCCGCCTGAAGAAGATTGACTCGTGTTTCACCATTTAAGGGTGCGGCCGGTTGAGCCGAAAGCTGAATTGGAAGAAGCAATCCCAAAAGCTAAACGATTGGGAGCTGTGGTGAGCGGCGATGAATGGAAATGGGAAAACTATTAAAAATCAAACCCCGCACAAATCCGTCCGTCCGGATCACGGCCCCCGTTGACTGGTGACGAATAGGTGATAGATATTTTTGCATAATTTGACAAACATAAACGAAAACTTTGAAAATGTCGTCCACAGAATGCGGTCCACTCATCGGATCGGACGTTGATGGGTAAAAGCCGTGGACGCGGGTGCGTGGGTTGCCGGGTCGGGTTTGTTAACTAGGGATACATTTTTATTACAACACCCTTGCAGTGGCGGTGGCAAATAAAAGGTTGGCTGAATGTTTGATTCAGTAGTTGTGTCAAACACTCGAGAGAACACTACTACTGGTTTTGTTATGTTGTTTTTCGATCTATTTCGTTATTTTCTCTTGGCTTTTGAATGAACGAGTAAGATTTACTATTAAACTTGAGGTTATAATACTCTTTGAAATCAGATTCGCTTTATATGTTTTCTGTTATAACATAAGTTCAAAATGTTTACCAATGATTATAATAACTAGTGCATAAATTCTGCTTACTCTTTCTAGGAAAAATAGAAAAATTATTTAAAATTATATTTTCAGCATAATCATGCCTCAACCCCTCGCGCTGCAGGAAAAAGCATGAATGGAGAAAATATTTGAAAACCTGTTCCGCGGTCCCAAGGCCTCATCGTTTTCTCCCTTCCTCGCTCCCGGTCAACCGAATTGGAGGAAAATTCAAATCAGCTCTCATCGGTACGACCGCTTTGGGACTGTTTATGATCGCTTTAGTGGCCTGAGCGTTTGTTCGCGCGTCCGTTCACAAGCCATTCGCGCGACCAAGGCGAAAAACAATAGTTTTAGAAGCTACAGGCCACAAATCAAAACGCACACAACGACCCCTCCCAAACCCAAAGGACGGTGCATCCTACAACAACTTCAACCCGTCAACCCCCTAGGCTCGTTCCGACGTTTCGCTGGCCTCGGCGTGACGATGGGAATGGAATGAGGGTGAAAAGGCGCAACAAACCCTATGAGAGCAGCTCATTTTCACCCAGTTTCTCCTGTCACCATTATGTTGCGCCCGCAAGCCGCCGCAAGACCGTAAATCATGATCTCGTTCAATCAGAAAACATCACCAGAACAGAGGGCAGCAAACGGGGCAAACGGCGTAAGACGTCTAGCAAGGAATGAAGCCGCTTTAGAGGTCACTTCAGGCTGTTTATTTGCGGCTGACAAGCGGCTGTAACGGGCAACGGTGTAAAGGCGATATCATTTTGTCCGGGCGAAATGCTCGGTATGAATGATGCTCACACAGTAGCCGCTCCGAATGCAGAAGAGCCTCGCTCCATGAACCGTCGAGTGGAAAATTATGACTTTCCACCCTCAGCCCACTTTATACGGCCCCACTCAAGCGCACAACATACCAGTCTCCCATACTTCCCAGCGCGATCAGTTCCCGTGCATCTATGCTCGCTTTTTAATGTTACTCAAAAAAATAATAAAAAGAAAAGCATCACGTCTTGAATTCCATCCGAACCATTTCCACTCGAGCTTTGCTGTTTGAGGCTATAACTCTTCCGGCCAAGCATTGCGGATTTTTCGGTGAATAAATAACACCGTTGGCTACTGTTGGCGTTCCGGTTCGCGTTTTTTTTTTTTTGCGAACCAAAAGAAGGCCACAAACCTAAGCTTCCGAGCGAAGGCCAAGCAGACAGGTGAAGTGTGGGACGCCAGAAATTATGCTAAAACTACTCAACGGATGCCACCGACCGAACTGGAGCAGTGAAGTGAAAAGCAGCTGTTGATGAACTGGCGGAATCAACCGACAACGAAATGCACGAAAGAAAAACCATTTTAAGTAAAATTTTAAATCGATCTTAATCCATTTTTAGTTCAGCTTAATCCGTTTCCATTTGGCAGATGCAAAGGAAACGAGCCAAGCTACATCCCGTAATTGCCAGTTGTTGGACGATTTACAAGCCATTTTTTTGCTAGCTTGGAAAAGGCACGTTAGAAAATGCTACAAAATGTTCCATCGCCAATCAGGTGAGTTAAATCGCCACTGTAATCGGTTGTAAATTCTCAAACAAAATTCTCGTGGCTCGCGAAGGTAAACATATCATTAGGTAGCAAATTGTAGGTTTTTTAACGTACCTAATTACGACCTCTTCGGACGTATCATTCGCCTAGACCTGAACACGATCTGTTACAATGGATACTTTGTCAAAATTCTCTTAAATATGACCAGTTGCATGAACGCACTTCTAAGTTGCTGGAAAACTCTTTATCCAACGTGATTTTTATGTCACTTTTTTGTCGAGTATTTTAGCTTCGTGTGAGTAAATAAGGTTTGGGTGACTAAATTAGAAATCCATTTTAAGAACCTAGTTGTAAATTATATAAAAACGATAATGACAGCAGGAAATCGGTATATTTCATCACCATTCGGTGGAGTCCGTCCTACACACCTTCGTATTATGTAAACAAGTGACACGCACGACACCGTTGGGGACAACCCGATTCGCGTGGTATTACTTTTCAGACTTCTGTCTCGTGTCAAGCGATTGCATTGACGTCAGTTGACAGGTATTCATATTTCGAACGGAACGAATGCGATAGAAAATTAATTTCAAGGTGACGAACGGGTTCAGCCGAAGGCTGCGGCTTTTTTTAAATAAATTTTAGCAAACATCATAAAACCAACATTAATAAACCATGTATTTGTAATCTGGTAGCTAACTACTTAACTCCATAAAGAAACAAAAACCCACCTCAACGATAGCACGAAACACCCATTTACATCAAAATTGACTAATTCAATCGAAGTAAATGAAATAAACACACGGTTTCAGACCATGACTAACTAGCCGCTGAGCGAAATAATCACATCGAGAGGCGGGAAATTACAGACCATTACAAGGCAGACACCCACACGAAGCAGCACAAAAAGGGCCCCCCCTAAGTCGTCCTCCTCCAATTAGTAAAGATGTTCGTGTGGCGCTCGGCTTTTCCTCTTTCCATCCGGCTGAGCCAATATTGGATGTTTGGGATGTTCGCAACTTATCATAATCACCAGCCGATCGCTTTTCATCGCTCGTGTAGCGGCACTGAAGTTTTCCTTCCTTTCTCCCCCTGAAGCCCATCCTGTTCCCACACGGTGATTAGATCCAAACATCCTCCGGGCAAAAGATGGCCGGGCAGGCGTCTCCAAAGCCGACCCAATCGAACACGGTTCGGATGGAGATGGAAGTGAATGGGTTATTTTATCAATTACTTTGCATACGGCAAGTTCCAATTATGTTCAGGATACCGGTAATTTTGTAGGTAGAAAGCGAGCTTTTTCTTCCACAGAAAAGTGTATTAGTATGATTTATTTAACCTTTCCATTAAGGATATGGTTAACTCGACTGAAATTACCATTTATTTGCAAATGTTATAATTATGGTGAATATTTATTATGTTTGTGACGCGGAATTCAAACATAATCTAATCGAATTTAAATTTAAATCAACTTCAACAATCTCTATCATTTCGCCTCGAGTAACAAATTTTCCCACCAACTTACTGCTGCTCCGTTCCGATGGCTCCCGGCTCGGGCTGTGGCCTCCGCGGGCCATGATGGCGGCGATGGAAAAATCCGTCCCACTGCCGCCCGTCTTCGATGCAACGAGCGCTGCAGCCGCGGCCGCCGCTGCAGCTGCAGCTGCCGTCGCTCCGGCGCAGTGCGTTTGCGTTCCCAGCAGCATTCCGGCCACTGTTTTCCCGGTCGTCAACACACCCTTTCAACGGGACGGGCCGATGAAAGATGCCGCCGTCGGTTTTGGTTTTCGTTTTCACGCAATCAAAGCACTCTGGCGACTCTTGCTACACTTGCCAACACTTGAAGCGGGCGTTTTCCTGCCGTGAAAATTCAACTTTCAAAATGTGTTCAACAAGGAACAACCAGCACACTACTAGCCTTTAATGTAACAACACCAATCGGAAGCATTTTCCACGGAATCGAAGGAAAATTGATAAACATAAATGAATTCGCCCCCCGGTTCGAGATAATCGACTAACGAAACGCAGCGTTATTTGTTTACTGTTTACAGACCCATTTTCACTCTTCTACCAATCCCGTGCACATCGCGGACACCGAAACCAGCACGGTGGAAAAACAACGCCACCCCGTGAGCACCGAACGACAAGCAAAATAACTCGCACTTTTCCGTACGCACGTATTTCGGAACATTCGCGGCTCCTTGCGGAAGGTTCGCGGGAATTTTTGGCGTACGTGCGCTTACGTGCGCCGGTAGCAAACTGCACGGGAGAATGCATATCATGGCCGCCATTCGCGCCACACCGCACGCCAAACGCCTTTCGCCGACGACGACGTCGATTGAGGGAGCAAACGGTAGAAAAAAAGGGGGCTCAAAAAGTTGCAGCCGCCACTCGCACACAAGCAACGCGCTCGTTGCTCCAAACGGCGAAACGAAAGGAGCAAAAGAGACGCGGCGCGAAAGAGAACGTTGTGAACGCGGTGAGCTGTTGGTGAGAATCGGAGGGAAATGTTTTCCCTCCCCACAAGCACAGTGGGGGAAGCGCAAATGGTGTGGTGGAGTGTGCGCGGGGGTGGTGTTGAAAGGAGAGAAAACCCTGTCCCTTCAAGGCACAGTGTGTCGAGCGGATATCCCTTTGCAAGTTTGTGAAAACAACCAAACGCGCTCTGAAGGGTGAGAGAGTTTGTCTTTTCTCCAAAACCACAATCGTCCTGTTTCCTTTCAGCTGTCCGTTTGCTCCGATGATCGATATGATGTTCCTTTCTCCAACTATCCTGTTGTCTGAAATCTCGATTTATTATTAAAGTTAAAAATAGCCAATTTATTGATAACTTTTTAGTTCCTGAACTTATTTGGATAAATTACCCCTTAAATAGAAGATCTTTTCAGTACAAGCAACATTGCGAAAAAAAAAACATTTTGCCATCTTACGTAGGTTTTGAGAAATTTGAACACCTCTTGAGGCTCCTCCTCCTCCGAAAAACCGGATTCCTTGCTCCTTGAGCGTTACCGGTTCCAACCGGTCTCACTGTCCGATTGGGGCGTGTCTCACGCCGAGCAAATTCACCACAAACTGTGAGTGCCCCGAGTGAGCGTGGGGAATTCCGTCACCTGGGGAAGGTGAGCTGTGAGTTGTGAGTTTCTCATTTCATGCCTTTCTCATTCGCGTGAGTAAACGGAAACGAATTTGATACGTTTTTAAAAAAATGTCTCATGTCGTTCAACACCCTGCTCGCTGCGTGTGCTTTTTCAACAATTTTTCAACCCATCGACCGTTGCGACCAACGCCTCACGTATGGCACCTAATTATTTAGCCCGTGCGCCCGTGTTGACTGTTGGAAAATTTTTCGGACCACCATTTTCCCCCCATTGTATCCTTACGTGGTCCCCGTGACGGGAGGACTTGGCAAAATGGTGCGTTTTCCGTTTCACTGCCGGTACGTGCCCGGGAAATGTTCCACGCCGATCGACATTTTACACTTTTTAACGAGCCGTGCCTAAGCGCTCGCTGCTCGGTGGGATTTTTGCCAAGCTGGTGGACGGAGGGAATATTAATGGGCGCATTTTACACGGCGCACCCGAACACAAAGGCGACACCAGAAAACAGCATGGCGTCAGTCGGTTGTCACTTCACTTGGTTGCGAGTTTTTTTTTTTTGCACGACCCGCATGGTCGGGCTCGGCCGGGGCTGCGGTGTAAGTAATTTTCTTCATTCGCTAAATATTTTCACGCCAACACCGATGAGCGAATTCCTTGCGACGCCAACAGGTTCCCGAGCACGAGACTTGCGAATGAAATAGAACATTATCTCCAGGGCAAGGGCAAGGGGAGCGGATGGGATGGTGGAACGACCATTGGCAAATAAACACCAAAGTGAACAAGATTCTCGGATAAAATCGGGCCACATCAAGCGAAACGACGATGATGGTAGCGCCACGGTGCGAAAGGCGCTTCGATCGGGACTCATTTCGGACGTTTTTCTTCTTGGCGTTGGTGGAAGATTGGTGTAATTTTGGCACCGAAGAAAAACGACTCATGACTTTCCGAGCGAGCCGCTTAACACACCTTTCACACCAAAGTCTTAACGGGAGGAACTGGATGTTTATTAGGATGAAACCGACCGAAGGGGTAGACAAACGTGGCTCTGACACGATCAAACTGTTGAAAAGAATGCTTCCATTTATTTTATTATAATATCTTCTGGCAAGTAAAAGCTGGAGGGCTGAATGTGAATTAAAATTTAAATAAAAAGTATAAATTGGTTTCCAAAATTATAAACTTGGGCAAGTAAATTACAAACTCTAAATCTCATTCTTTCCGATACTTTATTTCTGCAACATTTTTAACCGATTCATTCTCATAAACCGCTTTCCAAATCATTGTTTGTTCGACTCGGATACCATCTGCAGAGTTTGCAAACACCAGCAATTCATCTCGTCGATCCCAACCCGGTATCCATTAATATCTGTCGACGGTTCGGTGGTTCGGTTGCTTAGACCACAATCCGGTTCGGGCTCGGCTGCTGGAGTGACAACTTACCAAGCCCATTTTCATCAAATTAACAATCCCAACCCATCCTATCCGCCTTTCCGTCTCGTGAGGCGCGAGTCGGCAAAGATGTTCAACGAGAGAGAGAGAGAAGGAAGAACCAAGCTGAGATGTTGGCTTTTTTCTTCTTCTTTGAGGTCCTATAAATCCTCCGAAAGGCCTGCTGCTAGTTTCTTGGAGAAGTGTAAGCCCGCAGCGAGCGCTTTGCGTTCGATTGGCGATTTTTCCGGCCAGTGGTTTGGCGTTACAAAAGCCGGGATAATACAAACCACGGTTGCGCCCCGGAGTCACCGCATGCGGCCCGGGAGGAATTCCACTCCGCCACGGGGACAATAAAACCCACAAGCACCGAACAATCCACGAAAAGGTGTGATGTCTCGCCTTGCCCTTTCTGTTGCCGGCTCTCCGCTGCGGAGCCTCTCTGGGGCGTTTTCGTAGGGCCTTTTATTTACACTTCAGACCATAAACCACTCACCGGAAAGATTTACGATCACTTCCTTTTCGGTAGCTCTCGAATTTGAATCCAGTTTTTTCTCTAGTTCTTCCAAGAGTCTTTTCTCTTCAGAGTTTCCTTAGCTTACCGTTGGGTTTTCTGGGGAAGGGGAAAAACACCAAACACACTCCTCATTTCGGGCCTATAGAATGACCCGGTTTTTGGCGGTACTGCGGTTTACTTAGCACGAAGTCACACCCGGTCCGTGATGAAAGAATAAGAATCGACCAGCCGGGGTTTGGCAAGATGGTGACTGAATCTTTGAATCTCTTTCCTATCGCAGCATTCCTACACGATACAATAAACAAATGAATTAAACTATTTATGAGTTTATGTGCCCCTTCCGGTGCGTAGTAGCTAAAACGTGAGCATAACCAGAATCAACACGAACGGTTTGGGTCGGGATGGGTGCGTTTATGGTCCACCGAGTGCAAAGCAACGCTCAAGATGGCTCAGAACTATGTGAAGAATATGGCCAACGAGGAGTTCTGATTGGATTCCAAAAACGAGGCTAACCAAGAGAGAAAAAAAAGAAATCACAATGAATTCGGGAAGAACATGAATCGGAACAAAGAAAGGGTGTAGGAATGTTTAGTTGATAATATTACGATGTAATAAAATTTGTTTACAAAAATAATAAAACCACAATAAGAAGTCTACGTGTAACTTAGCAAAAGAGTCTTCGGAAACAGAGTTTTTTTTGCGCAATATGTAGACACGTCGCATTTTCGTCAATTTTAAGCAAAACTAGCCAATTTTTTTCTTTGTATGCTACTGTTAGTCGTTTTTTTTGTGCGTTTTCTCATATGTGTTATTCAATTTTATGTAATTATCCTACCCTAAAACATTATGGCAAATAAAAACAAAAAAAAAATAAAGTTTACGTAATACATATTAGATTTCCAATTGTATTGTTTTCCGTTTCAGATGAACGTTGCCGAAGAATACTTAAATCAATGGAAAGCAATTATTTTACATGTTTGTGCATAACTTTCACGCAAGCTATTAATTTTTTCATCAGCATTCCAAAATAAACCACACCTTAAAGATATACTTTTAAATTCTTCTCTTATCCTAACAGACAGACAAACAAAACGGATAACTGAATAAAAAATCCTACATTTTCTCAAAAAAACAACAAATACCTCCCATTAAACACACAGTTCGACCGAATATCAGCCAACCAAACGATACGGTAATGGCAGCCGGCAATATGGTGCTTATCTTTTTTCACATAATTTATAAATTTCGTTACAAATTTCCATCCACCACCGGGTGCCTACCCCCTTCCCCGTAGTATGTGGGAGGAACGTGCCATAAACGAGGCAAAATGGGGTTGGAAAGAAACAAAATCAAACCTAACCCTTTTACCATCCGTTTTGTGAAAACCAGCAAACCCAGCTCCTTTGAAGCCGCGATGCAGCAAGGAGAGAAAGAGAAAGGGAGGTAGAAAAAGAAAAACGAAGACCTTAAATACACCCATCATTTCGGGCAGCAACGAGGAGAATGGAGAAAAAACTTAAATAAAATAAACGCCATTTGGTTTCCGGTCGCGCAACCGGACTGACGGACCTCGTCGGCGAACTCTTTTTTGCTAAATGAATACGATACAAGGTAAGCTTCTCTTTTCCATCCACCTTTGCCGCTCTATTGGTCTCTCTTTCTGGGACCATACCAAATCCCGCATCTTCCACGAGACAGTCTTCTTGGGGCGGGAGAAAATCGTTTAGCGCATTTCTTTCCCTCGTAACGGGGGCCTTTTCCCTTCGGGGGGTGGAACGAGAAAAAGAAACGAGAGAAAATCACAAAACATCCGACCGAGTCTTCCGGCCCCGAGTCCAGGGCCTTGATGCCGCCCGAGATTATTTGCGGCGCGCTAAATGCGCTCCGGTGCAATATCAATAAAGTCCGGTCGCCAAGGACCGTTCCAAGGGGGGAAAAAAAGGAACGGGAGGAAACGATTCTACGAACGGCATCGATGAATTGGAGTCGGAAAATGGGGCGAAAATAAATAAGCTTACGCTTATCGGAAATGACGCAGCCGCCACAAGCCAACGTACACCGACTCCACAGATGACGTACGCTGGCCGGTTCTTATGGTTCTCCCCGCCACCCCGTCGTACCCCACCGAACGCTTCCTAAAATTTGCCTCGCGGGAAATCGCAATCGAGGCGATTTTCTCAAGTGCGCCTCGCGCTAACCCCACTTAGTGCGAGGGCGCCGGTTTGTTTTTCCCTTCTTCCAATTACGCCGCTTTCCCGATCGCCTCCCGATCGGTCGACTCTTGGGCGGCGTGAACACTTCCATCTCCAGATGATTACCTTCGGCGGACGCAAAGCAGGTCCACAGTTTCGCGTTCCACCCGAGCCACGGTTGCGCAATCTGGCCGCTTTCCTCGGCCCCCGGGTTTTTGAGTGGGTTTTTCATTGGCTTTTAATTTCTTGCAGCTCGACAACCTGTCTCCCCGGAACCGTTCCCGGGTTTCCACCGCCTTTCCATGCGAGGCGGATCTGATTTGAAGTGGCTCAGACGCTCTAATCGATGGAAAATAAACGCCTGTTCGACACACACGTACGTAGCAACGGCTAAATGGACGCCATTTTTCCTCGCACCCGCTAGAAGGGAAGCTAATCGACCTCCCTCCCTGCTAACCCCTTTCGGTGGGTGTCCGGGTTTACCCCGGTGGGTCGTATTTCCTTTCCAAAGTGCGCCTGTTCAACTGGACTGGTGTATTATGTAAGCATATTTATTATTGATATCGTATGCTTTGTTCTGCTGCAGTGTTCAGGCTGGGAAATGCGTTCCCAATCATTTATAAATATCGCTCCACGGTGTGATTATTTGCTTGGGAGATAATTTGTCGACAAAATAATTGAGAACATTGAGTGAAAAATTGCATGACGTAATGAATTATAAATCGTCAGTTGGAAAAGCCTGTGAGCCTGAGAAATAAGGCTCTGCTTTCTACGATCGTTTAGAGCAATCGGGTTTTAACAAGTACACAGTAAATTTATTTCATTTTAAAACTCAAAACAAAACAGAGACGGATGAACAACTGGAGCTCAAATCAGTATCAATTTCGGAATAGCCTACATACTTGTTAAACTGAAAAGCGAGATCATGTTCTCAAGCCGTTCTCGTTTCCTCAAGCGGAAAACGAAATGACAAAAACAAAGGATTCATATAATTTGTAACCTTTCTTAAGTTAATTTGAATAATTGACACTCATCCATTACATTTAAAATTACTGAATTTAGTCATGTAACTTATTTGCAAGGTTTTTTAAATCACCTCGGCGCTCGTGGGCCAATATTTTCTCCCAAATAATGTTTAATATCAGTCAATCAATTTCATTTTAATTACTAATTAACATGTAAAACAAAGCGAAAAAGCATGTGCATCTTGTTTTAGAATCATGTTATTAATATTTCAAATATATCTTTCATGCAAAATAAACCCGGATTGTCAAAAGAATTTAACATTCTACGTCATTTGAAGAGTTTGGTTTTTCCATCAAACCTGATAATTCAGATCTTCATTTTTCATTCTCACAAAATTAATCGAATTCCGTTCAAGTCTAACTAATTTTATTTTAGACCCATCATTATGAATTTCTTACTAAACCAAGGAAAGATGTTAACTCAAAGGGTGTTTGATTTAAATTTTATACATACATAGAACCGTATAAACTATATTTGATTTTTATTTATTAATTTAAAGAGTTTATTCTTATTCTTAATCTTATACACTGATTATCTATTGTAATTTTGTTTCAATTCATAGTAAATTAAGAGGCTTAGTTTAAGGTACATCGCAGTAAATTATGTGGAGTACACAACTTTCTTCCATTTCCCCTTCAAGCTGCAAAAGAAACCAACCCATTGGCACACTCTTAACTATTGCACTTTGCGACCCTTTCGGCACGACGTTCCTCATCGCTTTTTAAAGATTGTCTTCTTCCCGTCTTCCCATCCGGTGCTTCGATTGCTTTCCATTTCCAACCATCATCCGAACGGGCCCCTTTGAACATTGCCGCCCCGGTCGAAGATGAAAGAGTGTTGATAACAGTGAAACTAACGCTTAAACACCTACAGTTACGCTCGCTCGAAAGGATGGACAGCACCGGCGGGGGCACGGTGGAAGCATAAAATTACAAACATCGCGCTCGTGATTGTAATGTAATTGGGGAACTGCCTTTTTCGCAATTGCCGCCGCGGCCGCCGCCCGATGCCATCAAAAGGCCGCCGTAATATGACAAGCCGGGTCAATAAAAGCGATCGATTAAGGGTGCGCCTGAAATTGAAACAATATTCTTTCTTTCCCCCCCTCCCTCCTTTGGCACAAAGGGGAAAAAGAGAAATAGAGTGGACGTGGTAAAGGGGGGAAGAAAAGGAATCGATTCGCCCGGCAGGGACCTCGAACTGACGACCTCTCGCCGTACGCCGTGCCGGGCCACTAATTACGACCGCCAGGCAATCGATGACTTATGATGAAAGTAATGAGCATGGCACATTATTGAACGCAGGAAGTCGCACAGCCTAAGTCGAGGTGGCCCATTCCTGCACGCTTTCCATCCCATCAGATCACCCTTTGGCATCACCCTTCCTTTTGGCACCCGAGCCCTCATCGTATTGTGCGTGAACCGAGGAAAACAGACGCTTCCCTTTACGTTTTCTTAGTTTTGTTTCGAGTGTCGGTAGAAAAACGATGCAATTTCTCGCGAGCGAGAAGCAATTTATCATGTTTTCGCATTTAACCTTCATTAGTCATCGATCGGTCGGTTTTCCACGACCTGCGTGGTGCCGGTTTCGATCCATTCGCACGATTGATCGCGCGTCTGATCCTTGCTTTTACTCGCGCGATACGATGATAAGCCGCCAAATAGAGTCGCCGTCCGCTTCCTGTGTGGCCGCTAAGCAATCGGAAAGGTGGGTTTTTCAGCCCTTCCATCCAATCATCACAATGCCGGCCGCGGGTAGCACCTCATCAAACGAACCGGAATGGCCGCCCGAATGGTTTGTGGCTGCCTTTCTGATGAGGGAGTGCACTAATTTGCCAACTCTCTTTTTGACCGCTTTTTAAATGCAAAACGACTGGTTGCCGACCCCGGGGGTTGCCTTCAAAGTGTGAAGAAATAATGAACGGGTTTGCGCCGCTGCCATCAGCTTTGATGAAACAAACGTGCACTTCATTAGCAATCGCACGGCGAATGCAAACGGCTTGATTGTATTAATCGATTTAATGGAAATATGCGATTGACTCAATGTGGAAAAATGCAATAAGACAAATATTTATATATATATAGAAAAAAATACTACATTCAAATAGAGCTAAACTGTATTTTGGCGACCAATGTTCAGAAAGCATGAACCTTTTCTTCAATTATCTCCCTAGCCCTCTCAGCCCGTCAACCGATTCGGTGTTTGTGTGTGGTCTGCAACCGGAAGCAATTTGATTGAAGCTTATTGGAACACCGTCATTGGATATTTCTTTGTCGGTCCCGGGATTGGAATTGACCGAAACGGTTCAGTTTCAAACGGAAACGTAAGACCCACAGTTCACCGGAGGTGTGCCCACGGATGACACCTTCTCAAATTACAAGGCACCGAAAATGCCGCCAGAAGCGGCTCAATTTTCCTTTTCCTTTCCGGTAGCGCTTGCGAGCGAACACATTTCCTCCCATTTTTTCCCCAAACCACAAAACGCTCCTTCCGAAATGTCCTTCCGGCCAGGGCCTTTTTTAATTATGCAATTCAATGCTGCCTTCGAGGACGAGAGGGCAACATTTTTTGATTATTTGAAAGAAAGTTGACGAGCCTTTTCATTAAACAATACCGGCCCAGAAAAAGGCGGAGAAAGTAAAAAATCTTTACTGGAGAAATGTTGACCTATGTACCGTAAGGAAAACGGTTCGACTTTTGTAAACTTCGGTGGCAATTTCGGTCCCTTTTGTCCACCGTTCAATGTTTGACAATTTAGCCGGAATTACAAAGAACCAGCAAATGAGGAAAATAACGTTACACGTAAATAAGCGGCTTTCTTTCACGGGTTTCTTTTTGTGGCGGTAAAATGTCTCCGGATCATTTCGGTGTCCATCCACGGCGATCGTGTTCGTTCATCTTCCATTTTTTTGTTTTTCGTTTTGCGCCAGGAAAAAGACAAAGTAATGGTGGCACGAGGACACACAGTTGGCAGACTGTCGCCGCTAGTATTAAGCGTCCAAAAAAACAAGCCAACACAAAAAGGTTGACCAAACCCGAACGGAAACGATGCCGTTGGGTGGCAAAAGGTTCGAAAATAATGTTATTATCCTCGGCCCCGAGGGCTTGCGTCTGCCTTTGGTCCTTTTCTTCTAATTATGTGACCATTTGTGTTTGTATCCGCGTTTGGGAAGAGTGCCATATTTTGCTGAGCGAAAACAACAAAACCGTTATTTGAAGAAAACCGTTACAAATTAATAATTAAAAATATCACAAAACAATTAAAGTTGTTACACGAAAAAAGAAAACGAGAAAAATAGTGTTTTTATCTGAAAACCATAACAGAATTGTAAGCAAGCCATTCGAATATCATTTCTTTTGGTTTTATGTGACGTAAGTATATTTTAAACACTCAAATAATACCAGTGCACTCGCTTATCATTTGCATTTCCTTTTGAAAGTACAACTGACAGGATTAATAGAGCGGTAAATACGTTTTTCAATCGATAAAAAATGGTAATACCTCCAACAAATGGACTTTTCTACAACAAAAAGATGAATTATGACGCTCCACACGAATGCGTTACTCTCACATACTGCTTTTTCCAATTGTGACTGATTTCAATTTTTGCCCTATGGCTTTTTTCTTTTGTCTTGATACCCACATGCACATAAAAACAAGAAAACCAGTAGCCTTACGATAGTGTTATTAACGAGATGTCAGTAAAAAACAAAACGCTGTCCATTGCCAGGAAAAAACGGGAATGAGCAACAGAAAAACAGGAAAAATAACAGCTCAACCCATGCAACGAGCTGTCTATCAAAGAAAACTCAACACCGGAGCCATTTCCATCGCGTGGGCACATCGTTGATTGGTTCGTTTTCGCAATAATGCTCCCCCTTTCCACCCCACATGGGACCTTAAATGGTTCTTGAGGTTTTTCCCCTCCTTACCGTCTGCAACGCCATGGCATGAAAAAAAAATGCAAACTCGCCAAACTATTAATTACGAATAATTTATCGAAATTATAAACCCCGGGAATATATTGGAGCAGAGCTCATGCACCCAACAACCGCATAGGCACATGCGCTGGGGCCAGGCTAACCGTGTAAGACATTCTTAACCCGTCTGGAAGACCGCGTTCAAGAACTTCTGCCTCCTCCAGAACGATCACAAGTGCTCACACATTAACCACTCGTCTTTAGGACCGACTCACCGACCCCCGACACCCATTCTCGGGTAATGGACGGCGATACCTTCGTCTTCCGACTGCTCGCTCGAAACGCATCATCATGGGGGCCATTTATGCAACGCCATTTTGAAGGAATGCGCACGCCAAAATAAAAAAACAAACCACCGGTGAACATTTTTTTGTCCGCTACCGTTTACCGGCTCGAAAAGGCAGCCGTTTGATTGGTGAAGATAAATTAGATAAGAATGAAAAAGAAATAGATTACTCAACTTTAAACCGCATAATGGCCACTGTCGGAAAGAAACTGATCAAAATGAGTTAAAATGAAAAAATTAAAATGGATCGGCAAGGAACGCCGTCGTGAGGAAAACTGACACCTTCAAGAGTCAGTCTCTCTGCCTCTAATTGGTGCGCTTGCGAAAGACGAGCTTATCGAATTAAACTTAAGTGCGGTCGGATTATGAGTTCGTTTTCCCTTTTCGAGCGGGTTGCATGCACCATATCTTAAGTACGGAACACGGCACGTAATTGCACCATGGAAAATTGATAAAATAGCATATGACGATCGCTTTAACGATCCAAGAAATAAAGGAATGGTTTTTGAAACCACAAACAATAAGTGCCTGAAACCAGAGTCTATTCAAAAGAAAACAACGAGCTTCCAAACCAGAAGGCTTCCCGGTTTAATACCACCAACCTGAGCATGATCGATGAGTGTACATAGAAAAACGGCTTCTTCCAAATTCAAGAAAGACCACCGAACACCCGGCAAAGGTTAGGAGTCCAAAACCGAACGGTTTCCAAGTGTAAACCTCACTCGTACGTTCTTCTCAACCTCCTCCCCATTCCCGTCCACGACAACGACGAACATCTTAATGGGTGGGCAAGCGAGGGTCCTACCCCTTTGCGTGAGGGTCAGCAACAAGACGCGCGCGCACTGTCCTGTCGCCATGTTTGGGCAGCGAAATGGGTGAAAATTTATCATTTCGCGCTCGGACCTCCGACGTGTCCGACGCTCCGAAGCCTGAAACTGAGATTTGGCTGCTCGTTTGATTAATGGTGGCTCGCGCGCGTGTAAGATTTGGCCCCTCCAATGTCGCCTCTTTTACACACACACACACACACACACACACACACACACACACACACGCACCGGTCCGCTGACAGGGGGCCAGAATGGTAGTGGAGGTCGGCGAACACGAACATCCGAACCGGGGAGATTGCCCTCGTCCAGCCGTCGTAGGTGGGCTCCATTTTGTGGATCTTTGCCTCGCGCTGGCCGATTATTTATTTATTCCCGCCATTAGCAGACCTCCGTCGGACATCGGACCAGCGTGGTCCAATTGAGGCACGGACGGGAAAAGAAAACAGGCGCAAACAGGCTTTCGTAGCACATGTGAAGTGTTTCATAAATTACGCAGCTACTTTGTAGTAGCGTTGTGTTGTTTGTTGGTGGCGATGGTTGTGCCAACAGCGTCCATTTATCGCCACGAGCTACAAAAAGTGTGTGAGTGTGGTTGAGGTACAAATCGAACGGGTGTTAATTTTTCATTTACTGAATGAAACGATTGAGGATAACCAAGAGTTGTCTTTATTTTCACGACTTCAGGAGTTAAGATTATTTGTAAAACATTCATTCATCGTGAAAATAAAATCTAAATGAATCTATTTCAAGGAGAAATTAAACAACTCTCAACTCTTCAGCATGAAAAGGTCAAATTCTTTGCAAATGGCGTCCGGTGGACGCTTTTTCTCCGATGTCTATCGATTGCTGTCTGATTAAGTTATTAGACAGGGGAAACCTGCCATTTCCATTCGGACCAAATTACCGGTGTCACACCGTTGATTTGCCCGACGAGGTGAACCATTTAAGGGTTCGGGATGCCCGATGCCCGCTTTCTTCGGACCCGAACTCCACCCAGAATTACTTACCCATTCTGAGAAGGCACCTGGCGGCGCAAGGAAAACCCCATTTCCGGTCTCGTCGGCTGTTGTTTGTTTTTAAATCGAAACCCCCCCAACCTTCGAACGGTCTCGACCCGCGCAACGTGTCATTACCCGGTGTGCTAAGTTGTTTTACGTACCCCTCCGTGGAGTTGTCTTCTGGTCCTTCTTCTTCCTCCTATGGGGGTCTTCTGCTAGACCCACGATGTTCCCTCCCGGATATGGTACTGGGGTTCGAATCCGTTTGTTTGAAAAATAGGAAATTATCATGTCTGCGAACGCCAGTAATGATAGTGTGGATCGCTAAAGAGGGAAAATTGAGACTTCAATCCCCGGCCACCCGTGAGGGAACGGCGCGAAAGACGCCATTTGCAATATAGCTTCTGCCCCGGGGTCGGATATGTCACTGTGAGACCTGTCTGCGCGCATGAATCCATCATTGAATGGTACGTTATCGACTCAATAATGGAAGTATAACCTCACTCTTGCGCACTTTTATTGGAAGCCTTGAACAACGAAGGAATAAAATATGTCGTGGGAATCGTGACAGTCGTGGATAAATACCTTGGTGTTACGTTTGTCTTTTATTATTTTCTTTAGGTTTTTCCCTCGATATGAAATGCTCTTTTCAATTGTCGCTTGAAGAGGAAAAGATGTCCAACCTACTTTCAAATCGTTTTCCCTACTATTATTATCATCTTAATAATTTAACTTCACTTGCTCTTGTGATCCTATGCTTGGGCGACGGAAAACACATTAATTTATACTTTGATTGTTGCTTGCCCTCATTATTTGAAATCGTTCGAATTGTCGTTCAAAGAGGAAAACGTCCCAAAGAAACGATGACTTCCCAATATTCTTTCGTCACGATCAACTGATCAGTGATTTCCAGCTTAGAAAAGGTGACACACCAATTTCGTGTTACTTCAAATTGCGCGCTTATCAATTGAAATTCGTTACGACAAAGTGCCATTAAATTACGGCCGCCCTTGTACGGAACGGAACGATCTTACGAGGCATTTCCTTCGTTTAATTGGCCCTAACACCGGTGGAAAAACGGCGTGCCGGAACAATGAGCGAATGGTCGGGCTTTTTTTTCCCTCCTTAGGTCACTCAATAGGAAGTAAATAAACAATGAATGCCATAAATAAGGCTTCTCTTGAGGCCAAAAATCAAACCAAACCAGATCTGGTTGTGTAAGTATGATCGAGAAAATCAGGGAAACACTCCTTGAGGAGGAACGAAACCGAAACGATTTCCGAAGGAAATGGTTCGATCGGTTAAATGCGTTCTTAATTGCGAAAAAGATCGACAACGGCATTTTCTTACCCCTGCCCGGTCGACCCGTTTCCCGAAGGATCTGTTTCGCCTGATCCTTGCTCCATTGTGCCGCCGGAACCCTAGCGGGCTCCTAACAAGCCGGGTTCTGGCCCGATCGGGGTCGTCGTGCCCGTCATCCGTCATCTGGAATGTCAAAACAGCGGCTTTCGCAGGAGACGCTGCCGAATAAAACACAACCCAATCTGGGTCATGTTGCCGAGCCACCCATTAGCCCTATTGTTCTCCATTCTGTTCGGATTTCACGAGGTTTGTGTGTGAAACCGAGACCCTTGTGGCCGTGCAAGTGAAGAAAAGAATCGTATTCCACACTGTTGCCCCCTGTTTTCCCTTGTTGCTGCTGCGTGACGGTTAACAATGTTTCAAGTTAACAATTCATCACGCACACGCATCCCCGGCGACCACACGGGGTGACCGATGTTTGACGTTCAAATTAAAATGGATGAAAAGGAGCTAAAGGGATCGGCAAACAGGAAAAAAAAATCCAATCGGAACCAGGTCAAAGCACAAGACCAAAAATCGAATCCGGCAAACATTTGACGTCTGTCATCTGGTCATCTCAGGGGAAGTCTTGCTTTTGCCCTTCCATTCGACGCGTCGATGCGTGGAAAAAGATTTTGTCGATCGTTTTTCTGCCACCGGACTTTCGAGGGGGAGCCCCATTTTCCAATTCCGACCGGATCCAGTTGGGCGTTAAATTTACGAGAGCGGGAAAAGTTAATTAAACCCACCCGAAGGCGCACCTTCTGCGGTTAAATCTCATCAGCGAAAGAACGAGACTCGATTCGCAGATGGAAAACGCTTCTCACCGCAACCGTTCACGTTTGAAGTGATTTTCCATTTTCTTTTATATTGCTTTAATTTCATTCATCAACACCAGCTCCTCGGGGGATGCAGGGAGGAGGAAACATTCATAGCGCACCATGACGATCTTTTAATTTTCCTAATCGCTGCACAAACTTAATTTTCCCATTGTCTTTTCTAGCGAGAAGCAGGACTTCGAGGTTTGTTTTAATTTGCGCCAGAGATGTATGGATGTCGAAGATTCGCTTGTTTTTAATTAAACTCCAAAGCGAACACCATTCATTTTTAATTCCAAATGGAATTAATTGGTATTTATATTTGAAAACATCTTCAACCGTTTCAACGTTTAGTATTTTGACCACTGTTTAAAACCCAGATTTCCATGATCATATGATCATCTTTATCTCGTTTCCATAAGAACTTTTATGAGCAACCAAACCAATGTCAAGTGGAACTAATTTCAACATCTCACCATCTTATCACACCTCAAACGGTTAGCATTTCCCCAAAAGCTTAACTTTCGCCCGTAGGAAATTTATCATCGTTATCGTTAGGTGAATATCAAATGCACAAAAGAAAACTAATTAATCTCATGCGCATAAATTATCGAAACAGGGCCTCACATCGATGCGGCCACGCGAGCGGAGGCGAACAGTGGAACACCAGACTGAACAAATAAATCATCTTCGTAGCATTCCTACTTTTTTATTTGGTCATTTGTTCAATGAAACCAATTTTTGTTGTATTATTTGATAAAAACAGGAAATATTTTAAAATAAATTGTTTATATCAGATAACCGTTCACTTTTTTTGATAATGTTTTTGAACATAACATAACAGTTTACTTTTAAATAAATGAAAAAATCTCTCTCCAAATTAGTTTGGGTAACATTTACTGGTACCTGTTCAACGAAGGAGTTGCATGTTCTTGTACAGCCTCGTGCTGGTCCGCACAAGAACAACTTCGACACGACCTCATTGAAATGCATGTTGTTTAGTTGTCGCTGCGCTGCGGTAGTTCTATGTTTGAATGCGATCGGTATGGCCAATTCACGACCCCAGGGGTGGTATTTTATTGCACAGGTAGGTGGAAGCGTGGGAGAAGACGGGAAATTATAAACGCCAAAACATCGCCAAACGGGGCCTCAACCATTCCGTTGGCCGGAATGTCGAAGAAAGTTAGCACCGCTGGAGAGCACCGCTGGTGGAAGGAATTAAAATGTAACCCAAAACACCCCCAGGATGGCGACACATGAACGATTTATTCCACCCCGAACCCTCTGGCCCCCATTTCCCCATTTTTTAACCCCACCGATGCACAACCTGCATCGCTGCAACGAGGCTTTGGGGTGTCTTTCGGGTGTTTTTCCGGCATCATAACGAACACCGTCTACCCGATGCGCGCTTTTATGCCATAAGTTAACGTTGGCCAACTAACCACCGGCTGTAGAGAGAGGGAGGGGGGGTGGGGGGAAAGTAAAACCGAGACCACCTTCAGTCGGTCAAAGGTAAAGAAAAGTTTTATGATTTATTTGCCTCCGGGCGAATTTATGTTTCACGCGACTTCGCGTCGTTCGCGCGCACGGATGGGATAAAACTTTTTCCCCAACGCTCTCTAATGTGTTTCAAACTTTGCTTTTCACTCGGTGTTTTTTGCGCTTACAGGGTTTTTTACACTTGGTTCCATTTGCTCGACGGGGAAGGAAGCTTTGGGTCTCGTCCTTTACGGAGGACCCGCGATGGAAACAAACATGGACGAAGTTTGAGCGATTAAAATGGACTTACAGGGTGGAAAAAATATACGGACACCTTCTAAATTGCGCCCTTGGCGTATGTTTCTGGCACGCGGAAAGTTCCTCCCACACGATCATGTTACTTACTTTTTAACAAACAACGTTTGTCCTTGTATAATTTTGCTCGTAAAAATGATACCTTTGTCTAATTTACCTCACGATTACTATTTAAACTTAGGGAAAGCTGGTTTGTTTAGCTAAAAGCTTGCAAAGGACATAATTTTGTCCTTCGATCAAACAATATACCAGCTGGCAGGCACAACCTCGTTCAAACACGGCCCAATGTAAAAGAACATTAACTTTAACACCTTTCATATGCAGTTTCTCCTCCCATGCGTCATCGATGGACACCAAGCCGAACCGAATGAAAAAAACGATCGGTTTTCCAAAACTCCCGCTGCCTTCCGATGACATCGCCAACAGCGAGCCTTGAGTGGGTGAGGACTGGCCGTTCGTTTGTTTGAAGCATTGACTTTTAAATACAACCAAACTCCCGCCCGAAGTCTGAAGGCAAAACCGATCGTCCTTAAGGAATCGTTTGTCGCCGGGATCTCGATTTCACACCTGTAGGAGGTATTTTCCTCCTTCCTGGGCTGATCCCGGCCCGGGATGTTTTCCTTTTCCGTCGACGAGCCAAGAAAGCCGAACAAATGAAAGCCAAAAAGTCACCCGCCCCGAAGGGTGAGTCAAAACAAATCTCGACACCTAGCGGGAAAGGTGCTGTCGACGGGTGGGCCCGAAAAAGGGCAAAACCCTCCCCGGGGGATGAGCCCTTGCCAAAACCCGGTATTTACATCTATTTACATTTGCAGAAAATGCGCGAGATAATGCTGGCCAATTGTTGGCACAACAGACCCGAAGCACATACAACAATGCCCGATGGTAATGGTTTGCCTTCTTCTTGTCTTCGCTCCTCGAAGGGCTCGGAACAACGATGTAAAACGATATCCTTTCATTAGAGCCCGGACGAACCACGGACAGGACAGCGGGATAATGGTTTCGAAACGTGTTGGTCTTTTTTTTTGTGTCCGGGAAAATGGGAAGGACACGGTTAAGGACTCTTCTGGCACCTCATCCGATGGGTTCCTTACAAGGAAAAGGTGACTTAGACACCGGTTCGGAACGGCGAACTAGGAGCCGGACTAGGCGGAGGAAATCCCATTAACCGGTATGTCCTTTGGGTTTTCTTCCGAAGGAAACTACACACCGCGAGGAGGGAAAAGAAAAAAAGGCCCATCCAACACTGGCGGACACTCGCACAAATCCGTAACTAAGCCGCCAGCGAGTGAATGTCCTCGTGCCAGACGCGCCAGGCCGGACTGGAGTTGCCGACGTTCAAAGGACGGCGGATGAGTTTCGGAAGTTTTCGAGTCCTTTCGGGGCGAGAAAATCCTTTCTTAAACGATTCTTACCTCGAGCGAACAAACGACCGTGCGGCTCATTGTTTTGTTTTGTGAAATCCTTTTTACACCTGCGTTTCCCGTGGCCGAAGGATTGACGTCCGACCAACACCAACCACAACGCAGGTTGAGAAGTTTTATTTTATCATTTCTTTTTTTCCTTTCCCTCTCCGCCTCGGTATGGCGTTGTTTTACTTGTCCACTGTCACTTTCCTCTCCCGCGGGAGATAAGGGATTAGGCTTCGTTTGTTGGTAAATGCTTACAGAAAGACAGCTGATTAATTGAGGTCTATTATCGGGCAGGAAAACCACCGCCGCCACCTCCGGCGGGTTTCTTTCTCCCCGTCAGGATCTCCACGAACGATATGGGTTCACTTGAAGAAAGCAGAAATGTACAATAAAAAAAATGAAAAATAAACTCATACAAACATTCACCATTTCCACGGCAGAAACTTTCGAGGATTCACCAAGGGATTTATGTTTTCTTTTTTCTCTCAGAACTCCTTCAGCGCGTCCAGTCATCCCACAATCGCCCCGCTGCGGTTGATTTATCTTGGAATAATTTGTTTCTTACTTTGAGGCGGCCATGTTTTCCACCAACCATATTTTTTTTCTTATTCTTTGTATCCGGAGAAATTTTGTCACAATATTCATGGGCGGTCGAAACCATCATTCTTCCAAGAAGTTGTGCGGTTTAATAAATTTCCCAAAGAGTCTAGAAACTCAATTAACAATCTGTGGGACATAAAAAAATTGTCGTACCGGATTCATTCATAAATTTGGAGCTTCATTTAAATCCATGTTTCAAATGATCGTAAGCTGAAGTAGATTAAAAAATTAATACATTTGCCAAACAAAATTTATATAATTTTTTATGACGCTGGGGTAATGGAGTAGGTTTAAAGTAACTGACCCTAGGTGAACCAAATCGTGTACATGATAAGAGGAAAACACAACAATAATAAATCAATTACGTTGCAACTGAATTTTCGGTCACTAACTAAACAATTGGCAACCGTAATATTAGCTTTGCCCGAGAAGTTTACGTTCACAACAGGATTCTATCTTATTCCTAACTTATGCACATATTTTTATTAACAACAAATCTAATACTTTTACTTTGTTTATTTTGTTTTCCTGATAGTACCTTATTTCGATTCAGTCAGAATCTATCTGATGTGTTGGTAAATGTGATATAAAGTCTACAATATTTCTATGAGTGGTTAAAATATAAAAATATCATTTTGTTAGAATCCAAATTGGTGTCTTCACCCCATTTTAATCAATTTTTATGCCATCATTTGATGAATCTTTATACATACGAAAATGGAAAACTAAAACAGCTTTGTTTTTCAGTTTCTTTGTTTTCGCACCGTTCAAAATGTAAATATTTTACTAATAGTTAGTTTGCGAAAACAAACTAATCTTTAAGCACATCATTGGAACCTCACAAATGGTTAGTAATCGTAGAAAATTGACTATTTTGATTATAAAAATAGACTTGAATTAGTTTCTTTGATATATTAGATTGATTATTATCAATTGTTTTGGATTTGGACTAGCTATCGTTTTGCGCAACATATCTTTCTTTCACAGGAAATTCTTGTCTGTTCAGATCGGGTATGCTGCGACACTTCCTCCATACTTCAAAACAGATCGATCTTCTTCTCTTTGTTTTCCTCTCCAACCCCATTCGACCACGTGGACGTCAAAAAGGATAGCCCATAACTCATGCGAACGGGATGCGAAATCTAACGTAGATCATAATAGTTTACCCGTCGATCCGTTTTCCATCGCAGACTGTGTAGAGCGCTAGTGGATTGTCCTCCGCAGGGAAACCGCGGGACACGCCAATCCGGCCGTCATAAATCACACACACGGTCGCAGCCAAGAAACGGCTCAACCACCCAAAGAGTCTGCCCCACCCCGGAGCCATCCCATTTCCCCGGAATATTATGATTGGTCATCGGAGACCGCGATCGCGATCGCTTAACGGCGCGAGGAACGGGCCGGGAAAAGGGGAGCGACCGGGAAACACGCGTCCCGGAGCAGTTATTTACTTAACACTTTGCGAGAAACCCGTTCCTCGTGTCCCCGTCGGTCGGATTGCACAGAGTGCAGCGATCGAATTATGATCACACCACGCGAAACCGGACCTGATCCCCGGAGTGGTGGAGGGCGGGGTAGAGGACGCGAAACTGCGACACAGAAATCAACGGTCCAATTCAACGCCCAGACGATGGACGGGGAGGGGGGGGGGGGGGGGGGAGAGAGCTTCTCAGTCCCCTTTTTCGAGAGGAGCTTTTATGTTTTATTTATGCGCCCCTCGCGAAAGCTTGCGATTTTTGTCCTCAACATCCATCCCGACCCGATCGTCCACCTTTCTCTCTCTCTCTCTCTCTCTCACTCTCGATCTCTATCTTCCGGCCAGGCGCCTTCAATTCGATCGCGACGTCCGTGGAATGGTTTTACGTTTTATAATTTAATTAGCACTTCTCACGAAACAATAAATCAACCGATGCACCTTGGTGTTGGGTTGGGTGTTTGGCCGGCCAGGTTCGTTCGGACGGTGTGAAACAATCTGTTTTTCCTTTGCATACTCGTTGGAAAAGGGGGTGAGGTTGACAAAAAGGGACTGCAAATGCTAACAGTGCAGGCGCACAGCGACAAGTCGATGAGATTTTGTATCAAAAAAGTTAAAGAAAAATGATAATGCAGAAGACAAACAAATTGTTTGTGAATTATGATAGAAAATACATCATTATTTTCAAAATTAAAAGATAAATTTAAATTATACATGATTTAAATAAAAACCTTTCAAAATTAGTGGTAATTTTGTCTCAAAATTTCAAATAGAACATTTTCTACAAATATTATTCTCAAAAAAATGCTCTTTAGAACTTTCGAAAACCACAATGTTCATTAAACATCTGTGTTATCTTGTTTATGGTTTATATTGAGTTTTAGCATTGCATTCACGAGCAACTGATCGGTTTCAAGGACCTCACACTATTCTCCTGAACGATCATATTTCCCTCGATCCCTAGCTCTTTTCCAACCGTTCCTCCATTCGTCTCGCCCCGCTGAAGGAAAACCAATCTGACATTTTTCCACCTTCAACCGTGTCTTCAGCATGGCGCAGAACAACAACCACAACAAGGCCCAGAGCCCTTCCAGCCGGGATCGATTCAAAATCAATCCTTTAACGGGCCCGGCGGGTGCAAGCGAAAAGGGAGAAAACGAATCCATCCGTTTTCGAGTGCCGGGAGTGTGGCCGGGCGGTTTTTCGCGAGCCTCGCGCGCCGCGCGGCTTCCCTTTGAGCTTGACCGGGACCCCGGGGACGCTAATGGTAGGTTTGCGAAACGCTGATTACCCTCATTATCAAGATGGATTTCTCCTTTATTACAAGCCGGCCGATCGGAGCGGGCGGGAAGAAGAAAACGCACAACGCTCGAACAGCCCGGAAAAGGAAAAGCCGCCCGGAGGCCGGAGGGTTGCGCTTACGCGAGCCCGGTGCGCCCTTATCTTTCGCACGTCTCGCGTTTATTTGTCCGAAGTCCGCAAACGTCGGCGTTGCAAAATGCGATGCCGAAAAAACCGATGGCCAAAATTCGCACGTTACGTTGCGAGGACTTCGCAGGAAGCTTCACTTTGGCGGAGGATCGTTGCGGGCCACATCTGGCACCGGATTCGAGTGTGGCCAGATCCAGGCGAGCTAATGTGGCGTGAGAGAATTAGTCAAGTGCAAGATAGCGAACGCGGCAGACACGTAAAAAGGAGGTAAAATCCACTCATCCCCAAAACACTTTGTAGCCATATTGTTAATCCGCCCGGGCCGTGGAGGGAGGTGGGGGGGGGGCATGGGGCTGACTAAGTGGCACCTATTTAGCAACACGTCCGCCGCCTTTTGCTGCCTTTGAGCGTCAAATCCCTAACGCCATCGTTTGCTAACGATGCGACGGGGAAGAAGCAGTGAAAGCGTACAGGAAGCTGCCTACTTCCGATGCCGAATGCAAAGTGCAACAGTTGCTCAATTGACTAACTGCGCTGCCCCAAAAAACCGATGGCGAGGGTATTAATTTGCGGCCCGAATCGAGCGGCCGCACACCTTTGAAGTCACCTTTTGCGTAACGTTGGCGGGAAAGATAAGGAACGGTTAAAGGGTTACATTAGAGTTTCGAAGGTCCTAAGATGTCGGCTTTCGTCCTCGGCGCAAGTGTGTATTAGAATATTGCCCACCAGCCGAAGACGTAAACCAGCCGGCAGCCGGTTTGCGATAGGGATGTTTTTAATTTGGCATGAACCATGAGATGAGTGTGGTACAGCCGGGTGGCGTATTACAGCTCAATTACCACGCGGCGTAGGCAGTAATTGGACATCAAAGGATCAAGTGATGCAACACGTCCAACAGAAGTGAGCATGTGATTCTCAGGAAAACAGAGAAAATAATTGAAAGTTAGCTTCAAAATGCCCAAACTAATTTATTTCAAAAGCATTTTGGCACAATTTTGGCACAAAGTGAAAATACAGAATGTAATTTTAATGCCTTATAATATTTTTAAAACTCAATCGGATTTCATATTGGCTAAAATTATTCTGCAAATATTATTCAACTTCAATGTAATACATATCTCTTCCAACTTCCAAGAATATTTGTGAACCAAGAAGTCTCAGCAAATTGTCAAACCATGCTACTTACTTATGTCTTTTGTGATGAGAAAAAATACACCGTACTCTGATAACAGTAATTTTATTAAAATTAAGAAATTGAAAAGAGGATGACGCAAATTACGAGGCTGACACAAATACGAATAATTTTTTTCGATTTTCAAACATCCCTAAGACATTTACATTTTTTTACGTAATTTACATTTAAGTCCATGGTCATTCTAGAAGAAAAATACTCTTTATATCTTTTTAAAAATGTTGTTGCATATTTCAACTTATGTTATTATTTATTTGAGTTTCAACTTTCAGATTTTTACGACTAGAAGAGACAAACACCATCGATTTCCATAAAAAATAGAATATAATCCAATACAATATGCTAGGCATATGGATCGTTAGAGATTTCACTCGCAAATATCAGAATAAATTATTTTTTTACGAAATTTTCAGAGTACTACCATAAAACCACAAAACTGTTTAAGAATGGGTGAAAATATTTAAGTTTACTTTTCAAAATCTATAGACTATCTTATCTCTTACTATCTTATCTGCAATTAAACCTTGTGCGCAAATTTTTAAATTTAATTTAAAAATGTAGAGTGTGAATTTTAAAACATTCAATAACCCTTGGGCCATCGCACTTATTTTTCTGCTCAACTATGTAATTTAGATTAAAATCGATACAAATTACTTGTCTCTTGCTTAACCTATTAACGGAGCACGGTTGAAATTATCACGAATAAAAGCGTCACGTGCGAAAGCAAGTGCAAAATTGTGATCACACAAAAAAAAGGACCTACTTATGCGCAATCAACTCGCACGGCAATGGGCATAAGATTACGATCGATCTTCAATTCGATGTCCTGAAGCGGTTGAAGGACAGCGAACGTTTGCCATCAGCAGTCATCACCTGTTGTCACTCGCACCTCGGGGATGTGTTATTGATTACGTAAAAGGTCCTACCCAGCGAGCAATTTGTTTTATTTTTTGCTTTAGTACCCCGTGGCGTGTGGGGGAATTAAATGCACGAAAACAGTATGTTTAACTCACGATAATTTGTCCCCGTTGCAGTTTGTCGCACAAGTTAAGTGAAATTGCAGCACCGCAAAAATGTAATCACTCCATAGTTACCCTCGCTTTCCACCGTGCCGAGGCAAACATGCAAAGACATTCAATTATTTCGGGGCGTACGCTCAACAGATGGCTCGGATCCACCTCGGAGTGACATGCGATTTTATTTTATATTTTAGCACACCGAACGGGCGCTCATATTTATTTATTTTTTGTTACACACAAGGCGCAGGACATCGGGTTTTTGTTCCACTTTTAAATGACCACCATTATTGGCGGAATCGTGTGGCGATCGCGTTGAACATGCGCACGTATGCTAATGATCGCTGAAGCCTACACGCCGGGCCCGTAAAGCATGCCCTCGGCCGTCCCATCCCTATCATTAGCGCGTCAGGCAGGCGAGCGAGAGAAAGAAAGAGAGAATGTAAGTAAGAAATACAGCCTTGGAATTAGCGCCTCTAGGTGTCGTTAGCCGGCGGAATTGTTATTACTGCCTTTCCGTTTCTTTTCTTTTATTATTTTAATAAACTTAACCGACTCCACTGTCCGCGGGCCTCCGTTTCCGGACAAGACGCACCCGAGGGCGATCCTGGGGGAAGGGGTGGGATGAGCTCCCGGTTGCATTCCCCAAACCGAAAACAATTCCCTCCAATACCGGAGGTCCTTTCGGAATCGGTTCGAAAGCCGAGAGGGAAACCCCGAAAAAGACTAATGAAATAAAATAGACTAAAACATATCGAAGCCGAGGAAAAATATAAGGAAAAGAGAGAGAGCGAGGGACAGCGAAGAAAGGAAGGAAAAGTCGCAAAAGCACACACACATACACTCGAGCCGATCGACCGACAATTTTCCCTCCGGGAGCGAGTGACACGCATCGTGCACCTTGGCGGACGGTTTATTTACGCTTCGAAAACAATTTCATTAGGCAAATTAATTCGATAATTCCTTCCGGTGGGTCCTCGGGCTAGAAAATTGCACCCCACCCTCCCAGCAGCTTTTGAGGTTAGGACGATTGTTTAGCAGCTTCACGGGACTTCTTTCGAGGCAACAACCGCAACAAACAATCACTAGAGATGGGGTGGAATGGCCGAGAAAAAAAAGAGCAAACAGAAAAACTATAATAAAATGGGGAAAAACACACAAACATAGTTGGTGAACAATCACATCCAAACAATGGCCACAATGTGGAGCAAAATAAACGCAACTCTAATCATCGTAAAAGCATCATACGCTCCCGGAAGCGACTCGCTCCAAGTGGTACCATAATATGGCCAGACAAATTTCTGCCTACCTAGGACTGCCCTGGGGGAGGGTATTTTCTCTCCAAGTGGCCACTTGTGGTTTGGCACGCATGACCCCAACGGGAACCAATCCCAGCGGAACACTAGCATGCCGACGCCCTGGGGGGAATTGGAAGTTGGTAGCCGGACGCCATTTTTATGTTTTAAGACCACATCGTGCTCGCGCTGCCATTTTCCGATGGTCCCACCGGGGAGGGAAATGTTAGGGAAAATGCACCTTTCCCGTGACGGAATCTTCCAGTCATCGTTTTCTCTGTGGAATTTAGGTTGATTTTAGTGACCCTTGACGAAGTTTTGGGGCGGCTCCAAAGGGAGAAAATAGGAGTTATGGGAGTTATGAAATGTCTCGATGGAGTCTTAACCATTATTTATTTTATCGATCGATTTTCTACTTGAAAAAAAAACGTAATTAACTCAATTTAACAATGCAAAACCCTTCAAAACAACGCACAATGAGGAAAATTGTATCGAAAATGCGGTAATAATTTGTTTTAGCCAAATTCGGCGGCCTTTTCTCAATGTTTCGATACCTTTTGCATGTGTTTTGGTCAATATCTTTGGCTTCCCAAATAAGTAATTATCGATATTTTAATGTAGTTTTGCGCCTTTATGAAATCTACAGGGCATATGCTTTTGAAACAAGCTTATTTTTAGTACTCTTAGCGGTTACAAACTTATTTCTGTATAATCATTATGAATACAAACATGATCTTGAACTTTTCACTTGATTTAAACGACTACCGTGATTTGACTTCCTTATAATTGTCGTCTACCTAACCTCTAATTAACAATATTCTTGCCAATTTAACCACTTCTTCTGAGCTGTAGTTTATTGTGAATCAATTTGACTCATTCGGTGGCGTTTTTTACGCTTACCAATGCACTCCAAGGACTTCCGTGATTTCACTTTTCGCTTGGATAAAATTCACTTGGATGAAACTAAGAGTAAGTGTAGCTAATGGTGGTTTGTTTTGTTTCATT
The DNA here is from genome assembly GCF_943734705.1 of Anopheles coustani. Taxonomy (NCBI): domain Eukaryota; kingdom Metazoa; phylum Arthropoda; class Insecta; order Diptera; family Culicidae; genus Anopheles; species Anopheles coustani. The sequence goes on along the minus strand of NC_071289.1, from coordinate 21,858,344 downwards.
GGTCCAAGATTTTCAAGAACAAAACCTCTTCATTACATAACACTAAACGAAGAAACGTAAACAGATCAACATTGTAGTAGACAAACCATTTTTTTTTTTCGAAATACCCTACAGTTTCTGGTGGCAAAATGAGCAAGAGAGCTGACTAATTTCAAATGATGTATAACAGTCGGAGGCGGATCTACCTATGGGCGAGTTATGTTCTTACGGGCGTTCGGATAAAAAGCTATTGAGATTGACCATCTTAGATTTTTGGCGTAGTTTAATATTGCTTTATCATTGTTAATATTATCGAGAAGGGTTATAAACTATCGAAAAGATTTGAAATTATTAAAAGCCTGAAATTTATTGGAGAAAAAAAAACAAAGAGTGCAGCTTTCAAAGTAAGGTGACTAGACCATCTCTAATTTGTGTAACAGAGAGTAACAAGTGGCAGAAACAAGCATACAATAATATGACAATTGTGCAAACATGTCCAAATTCATCTTGATCTTTAGTACAGACACATTTAGGGCAATAAAACGGGGCCCCGGAATGGATGGATCCGCCTCTAAATACAGCAATACTCTCAAAGTTTTCAATCAATCAATAAAAGTTCGCTTACAGGAGTAAATTTTTATCATTCCTTTGACTTCTAGGAATCTACTGGGTCTAGCAGGTGAAAAATTTGAATCGATCTTAGTTATCTTGTCTATTTCTGGGTTTTTAACTGTAATTTTGATGTTATTGATCGATTTACGACCGCGTTTTCTCCATCGTTCCGCGATTTTCAAATCACTAAACAATGAAGCAGAAAATATGATAAAAAGAAATAATTGATTTGGCAGGAGAGTGTGATTCAATGGAAATGTATGATAACAAAACAAATACAATGCATTAATTCAAATAAAATGTATTCGGATTGCATCAATAAGGATTATGTTTGGTTTAGAATCACTGAATCCGATTCGATTGCAATAACATTCGCTGAAGAGGATACTTTTCCAAATTAGATTTACTTTCTTTTTTTGCACATTCAAAATGGTGCATGATCGCCTTATGCATACATGAATGCAATCATAAATAAATTACCCTCCCATCGCCGTGGACTCCTTTGCTTCAACCCACTTTCAACTCCATTTGGCTTCGTTTAGGTTCACTCTTCAAATAATTCGAAACCGTACCGGGATCAAACAAAGACATCGTTTCTCATACTCATCGTTTCATGGCATAATCCATCTTTCTTATAAATAAATTTGATAAAAATTTGCATCCCTTGGCCTCGCCATTCCCTCCGCCCGTAGAAAGATTCCCCTCCCCAATGGGGCTCACGTCTTCATTTATTATCCGACATTAGGTGGAACGTTTTTGTTTTCCTACGTTTTCTTTGCTTTCTTTCCGCCACGGGGAATGTATCCCTTTATTCACCCCCGGCTGACCCTTTGGTGCGCTAGACCCTCCCACTTCAACAAAGTACATCAAACCTTTCCTGAATTAGCATAAATTTTACAAGTCTAATCGCATTTTTCATCATCCTTCCGATTCCGATGGACATCGTGCGACTGTCCGGCATAAACCCGAAATGGCACGAGACCCACGAGAAACAGTTGACTCAGTTTCTCGAACCGAAATCCAGCGAAGGGAAAGCCCATACTTGTGCCCACTTCCCGCCCACGACGGGATGAAAACTTCCGAATGTCCAGCTTAATTTGCAAAAATATTCACAACCGTTGCGCCGAACCCCTTTTCCTGCCGGTGGAAAAAAGAATATTTGAAATAGGATCATAACAACACACACACACACACACACACACACACACACACACACACAAATCCTGCAGAGCCAGCAAATTCCGCAAAAGATCCGATATCTTCTACATCATCATTTACGATAAACGATCATGGTCGGGGGAGTTTACATACGACCGTTTGTTTGTATTGTGTTCCATGCGAAAGGATATCCTCGGCATTTTTTTTGGGTTTTTCATTTTGTCGCTACCCCTGCTGTGTCGGTTTCGATTTGGTTCGAATCCGAAGAGTCAGCTAAACCCGCGCTAAACCTTCCGCCACTCTTGCGGTCCGAGGAATCGTCCGGAGATAAAACATTTATGCCAATAATGTATGCATAAATTGCTTCGTGTCCGGCGATACTCGGACCCCCCGAGAAAGGAGGAACATTCCGTGCCACCGTCAGAGAATTTGACAAAAATGAAGACGGGGCATGTAGGATGAGAAAAAGCAACTGCTCATGGTGAGTTGGAAACATTTTCCACCTGTCACGGAGATGCGGGGCAGAGGATAGTATGATTTGTTTTCTTTTCCCATTCGATTGGTAATTTATTCCGGTCGCAGATTAGTGTTTGTATTTGTTAAATAATCGTTCAATTCGATAACTTTTGTAGCTTTATTACTGGTGTAGAATAGAATTGCAAATCTTAAAACGATAGCTTATTGTTAATGTTTGATCATTAAGAAAGAATCAGCTAATATATTGTAAAGTTTGCAAAAAATGCGTCCGAGGTTCTTTTTTAAGATACAACGACCAACGGAATAATTTGAAATGAAAGATTTGCAACATTTCAACCGGTTTTCGACGTATTTCGATGAACCGTTTCAACGACCTCTGTCTCATTACAACAATGTCAAAATTCCCGTTTCGTTCGAAGCCGTCAACCAAGGTAGCTGCAGAAAAATATACCGGATGACCAAGGTGCAGACAGATGTCCTCGAACCGGGAATTGGAGTAGTACGAGGCTGCGCTCACCAGATGACGCTAGTGAGGCCACCAGATGGCGCCAGGATGGCACAAAACGGTTCTTCAAGGTCATAAATCACGCGGGTCCGGGGCTGAAGGTCATCGAACCGGTCAAAATAACCGCTTCTCCAAAACGGTTCTTGAAGGTCATAATAAGGTCACAAATCGTAAATCACCGGGGTCTGTTCCCAGCGAACCGGTTATGCCGTAAATAGTCCTGGCGCCATCTGGTGGCCTCACTAGCGTCATCTGGTGGAAGAACCGTTTCGGAGAACCGGTTTCGACCGGTTCGGGCCGACCAATCACAGGCCTCCGTTTAATGTGTCCGTTGAACAGTTCTATGCTTGCGGAATTAAAATTTGTAAATGTTTAAATGAAATCAAGACGAATTTCGAGCATTTTGCGAATTTTGCGAATTTGCGAATTTTGTGTCAAAGATGAAACATAAATGTTTAAATAGGAGGATCTTATTGGTTTTTGAAAAATAACCTCTGATCGTTGACTGGTATTCCGTGAATCGAAATAGTATCATTGGACTCTAAACCATATTTCATTTCTACTATTTCATTTTCTTTAGTTAAGAACCACTTATTTTTGCTATCATTTTTCAAACAATAATCCTCAAACTCGACGCATACATATTTGGCGATATTAATATCAGTTGAATTGCTAGCGATATTACTTTTTTTCACAATTGGCTGTTTCAATTGTGGATTTGAAGATTGTGTAGGGAATTTTTGTTCACCGAATTCATATCCAGAGCAGTTTGTAACGGAACTATAATCACGTTTATATATTCAAACCGCTAGTTCAACAGTTGTTTATATATTTCGTATGTTTCGTACTTTTATATTACGTCCAAATATTTAAGTATGATCTTAAAGAACTACCATTGGGAAACTATTTACACACAATCAGGTTTTGTAGATTATTCGCAATGTTGATTTTTTGATCAGTTAAATCAGTTCGATCAGTACAAATTAATTAATGTAGCTTTTTGTTTAATACATTTGATTGATTAATCAAACATTTCCTCTTCTGTATTCTCATCAAAATTCACACCCGGAAATTGGTCAACTGTAGCTCAAATAGATTCATTTACAATTCAAAATATTCAGACTAAAATCACGCCCCTAGTCGGGCGAACCAATTCGCATTCCACCGCCACATTCATAACAAACCAATCCTCTAGTGTTTCACTGTTCAGCGAAACACGCACCATAACGCCGCCAGTCTTCACTAACGACATTCGTCCCTAATAGGAAGTTGTTCGAACTTGTCTTCGACTGATACCGGACGAGTTTCTCAGGGCGTAAAATGAAAGATCGAAGAACGATGGAAAAGCGAAAACCGCGCACATCATTAAGCCACGTCGCAACACGCAGCCCCTCGACCATCGCTCGTGACACACTGACTCCGGCCAAGGCCGCCCAGCCCATCGTAAGGGGTGGCCTTGAAGCGCTGCCGAACCGCCAACCCTCGACGATCGTCCCCTTAGCGCCACCGTTTGGCCGGCCTTTTCCGACCGTTTGAAGATCAATGGCAATGGCAAGAGTGAAAATGCATTCGCGCAAACAGCAAACAATACGAACAAGAACCGCGAGCGTTTAACGTGTTTGTGTGTCAAGCAGGGCGGGTGGTAGTTGTGGGGTTGGCCGCTTCGCGGGCTCGATGCATGAGAGATTCATTTTTCAAGGCGCTCATGCACGGTTTCGCTGAACAAACGTTCAAAAGACCCACAAACTCACCCCACCATGAGGGGAAGACCTTACAGCTTCACTGTCATGGCAGCACGGCATGGGCACACACACACACACGGCGGTTTATTTTGCTTGACGTTCGGAAAAGGTCATTTTTCACTGGCCTAAAAGGGGTCTCAAAAATGATCGTTAGCTTACAAAAGGCATTACCGCGAAGAAGAAAACTCATGATCGCAAAAGCAACAACGGAATGGAGAACCGGCCAACATCGGTTCGATCCGGAAACTGGTCCACACAAGATGGACCCCCGTGAGACCTTGGGCGTGTGCGCGCATGACGCGAGGAGGTCGAAATGCCGGTGAGTTTTCCGCGTCCGTTCCATGCCTTCGCCACGTGTTTGCTCATTAGACCATCGCGCCATACGGATTTAGTACGATGCAACTCCGAGGGGTGCAGGGGAGATTTCTTGTGCTCCATTCAGGCGGAAATGCTGGCCAGTTTGTCGGTAGAACTTTTTTTTATAAGAACCGCACCGACCCGTTAATCCTTCCTGAGTGCGTGGAACGCGAAGCATCAATCTTTCCTGCCTTATTGTTTGCTACTGCATTCGCGAAAATGCTCGAATGAAACGAACGAAGAACGTAGATCGTTAATTTGATACAATAACTACACGGTGTCCAATATATTCCCATACACTTTTTTTCATCGAGCGGAAGTGGAAACGCTAGTGTTCATATACTTTTTACATCTTTCTCTAAGAATTTACTGCGCTTACATATGTCATTGTTCATCCGAGGACAATAAAAGATGAAAAAGTTTAAGGTTGAGATGAAAAAATAAAACTATAAACAAATTTTTATCAGGTTTTGGGTTGAACGGTCAGGCCGTATTAATACTTCTTAAATAAATCTATTTTGAAGAATTTTGAGAATATGAAAAGCTGACGTTAAAAGGTATGGTATGATTTACTGGTTTGATCCTGCTTAAGTCGTTTAGATTGTCCTGAAGGAGAGGTTAAAAAGTTGTTTGGAAACGAACTGGACGAAAATCAAAAAGTTGTGCACTTAAAACGGCCCCCGATGTGAATGTCTCCGAAAAGACCACGTACAATATTATTTTGTCGGACCTGGGTAAGCCGTTCGTGAAAAAAACATCGGATTTGACAGAGTTTTACAATTTTTCATTAAAAATGCTCGAAAAAGCAACCTTTTTATCTTTATTTTTCTTAGCTGGCAGAGTGTTTAGCGATGAAATATATGTGTCCTGTAGTAGTCCCAGACTGTTCAAAACGGCAGGTTGTGGCCTAATATTTTCTTAAGATATTTCGAATATCAATAGAAAAACTCCTCAGTACCCCACTTCTGTCATAGTTCAGCGGGTATATAAAAAAAGGTCAAAAATACCGCTTGTTTTATCGAAAAATGAAGTAAACTGTCGTGAAGATAAACATAGAAAAAATGATGGTAACATTTCGAAACAAGATAAAACACATGCTTAGTCAGCTAATTCGACACATAACTGATAACTAGTAAATAAGACTGACTTTTTAATAAATAATTATTGAATTTCCAGTTCACCACATATCAGTCCAATAAATTCATTCAAAACATGATCACTTTGACCCTTTTCAATGGATTTGAAAAACGTAAGCTGTAAAGGATCTTTAAAAACACAGCTTTCAATTAAAAAAGTACCAAGAAAATCTAACTTAGTGTTATGAAATAATTTGCGTTTGAATTTGTATGAGAAAACATTGGACACCGTGTAGATTAAGATAGAAAAAAGAATATTTAAAAAACATCAAAACAAGAGGAGATAAGATCAGGCCAATCATCCATACTTCCCGTAATAATGAGCGATTAATTTGACCATCAAAAATTATGTAATCAACACCTGTTAACGTTTTTTTTTATGTTGGAACGGAAAAATGAACCAAACTTCCGGCAAACCAGTAGTTTTCTTCTCGATGATTTTCCGAGCTTAAGCCGACCCCTTCTTCTTTGCACGATTCATATATTAATCGTTTGAATGAGCCACTTGCGTCATGCGTTGTACGCCCGAAGCCAAACCTATGACCTTCTCAAGGCTTAAAACGACACGCAAGCTTGCCGAAAGAAGAACAAAATTCAATCAATATAGTTTTTTTTTTCAAATAGTTACGATTGACTTGATAAAGCGAAAACATATTTAGTAGAACACCATATTGAAACCGAGACGATTTCACAACTTGGGTAAGGGAAAACTCGAATGGCGCATTAAAAAAGCGTTCTGGTTCGTCACAATGAAAACACCATAACGAAGAGATAAGTTTGGAATATTACAGTGATTAACTTCGAGCGACCTTCGAAAACGGCAGCACGAAAACTGAGGGAAAACATTGTTTTTTGATCTTAAATACTAATAATAATACCTACCCGGCGCTACTTCATGGCGTACCAAGCGTGACGATCGCACGATCAAAATGATAGATATCGCTCAGGAGTTTAAGCTCCACCTGGTTGTCACATCATTTGCTGTTCACCTATGCGGCGCATATTAACGGTTTGATGTTTTTGTCCTCCCATTTTTCTTCAAACCATCCTCGACCCAAACGAGCGACCTTCGCCTCGCCGGACAATTGGCGTACCGTCGCCCCCAATGGGCAATTAAACAGATTATACATCGAGCACCGGCGAGCAACTGACGTGAGTAGTCCCCAGCATAGCAAGCCCGGCATGCAGCGGCCACTTAGCATAAGTTCGCCTGAAGCCACACAGCCTCCGAGTCGTGTAAGACGGTTGCTGTCAGCCCGAACCACCTCGCCGTGGTTTTCCACGACCCGATCACACCAGATCGAACGGTTTTCTCCAGCTACAAGCATACTTTTAACATGCGCACGCTGGTGCAATATTACCATGTTGCAGTTCACGCCGAACGTCGCTCGCGTGGCAAACCGTGCCGAACCAAAGGCGGCTCGAAATCTTGCCTCAATCTTGGCTTAATTGATTTTCCTTCCACCGGTATGCAGACTTTCCACCGAAGCCACTCCACCCCTTGTGGGCCTTTTGTTTTTACCTCGAATATGCCAGCAGCGCGGCTTGCAACACCACATAATGAAATCCGGCGTGCAGATTGGATGAAATCTATGATTCACCTCGAATAATCGATCACGAGGGATCGGCAAAATTGATTTTCGTTTCCATACAGTGCACAGAGTCTTGCGAGGTTCGCGAAGTACTTTGAAAGCGAAGTGAAAAAATGGTATTATTTTTCAAATTTAACTCATAAAGATATCTTAAAATTATCGATAAGTATTAATATCGATAAAAATAATATTTTCCAACAACCGACATTAATAAAATGACCCTTCGAGGGATTCATTCATTTACATTTACAACGATAACTGTAACCCGCTAAAGATAACTATAATGGCGCTCGTGACTCCACACGTTTATCTACGCATGTTAATAGCTCACTTTAAATGATTATCACTAATCTTGTCTAGGCGTGGGAAAAAGAAATAAGTTATTATATACTCGGTATGCAACCTGCAGTTGTGACCTCCGTAGGGAAGTCGGTTTGACACAGCCCCAGCGAAAGAGGTGGACGCACGTTTCACAGTCATTTTGTTTGCGTCGCGTGCAGTATGTTAGCGGAACGCAAGCTGGCCCTTTTTTGGCTCGAAAAGGTGTTAATTCACTTAACATTCCCACGATTTATGAGACGCCGAGAACGCATTCAAGGTAGTTGTTTTCCTTCTTGGTTTAAGCCTCACTCAACTGATAAGAATGGAGTTATCTGAAACACACAAATAACATGCAATCAATGTTTAATGCCATATGGAACAATGAGTAAATTTGATTAAAGGTCAGAGACTCAAAATTAAACACAAGCTAATTCTCTTGCCAACAGCAAAAGAAACAATCGCTAACCTTCTGCTAGGGAGAAGAAAGCCCAAGTGAATGAAAACTCTGGTAAGCGTTGTGACACTATTAATTAATTTTCCTATTGTTCTGCTTGTTACAGGGATGCAACAGAAAACGTCACGGTAGCGGATTTACTCAACTCCTGCCATTAATTAAAAGTTGTCCGCCACCGACAAAACAAGTTGGCGCTCGATTAGTTTTCTGTAATCGACACCTTCCCCTTTGGCGGCGGTTTATTTTTTTTGCCGAAGCACCATCAAACATTCCCTCCCCCCCGTGTGTTGTTTATCCAACGGCCAGAAGGATGCCCTTCTCGGTTCCACTCCTTTTCCCTTGCGCTTCCCTACGCGTTTCGGATGGAAGAAACCGTTTTAGCAGTCAGAAACGTGTTGCACAAGACACCGCCATTCCATCCATTCAGTCGCCTGAGAGGGCTTTTTTATTTTGAGTGATGGCGCAACTGCGAGACGTTGACACCGTTTGTCAAAATGCTCCAAAGAGGCGCGAAGGAGAGGGGGTAACATCTTATGGCATCAACGCGAACTCTGCGCTGTTGTCTTAAGCGGCCGGCCAGCAAACTTAACAAGCCGACGCGAAGGCTATTCGGATAAGGTGAAAGGAAGTTTTGAAAAACTTAAGCAAGCGGTACGAAATAAATTAAAATTAGCCGAGAGAAGTAACGGCAACATTTTTGAACAAAAACACACAACAAACCAAAAAAAACTAACCATCATTGTCCTTATCTGATATTTCGATTATTTGAAATACAGGGTCACAGTGTGAAAAGAAGAAAGTCATCTATCTTATCAGGAGAAGAAAATCGTTTAACGTTAGCGAGCAATGCTATCCAGAGATGCTATCCAGAGAGTGCTGGGTAAAGGTCGACAATAGAGACAAACAAACTAGACGATGTAGATATAATTTATACGTTTTGATCTACTTGAACAACATAAAAATCATAACAAAAACTAATAATTAATCCAGCGATATTTTTTAAGGTTTAGCAAAGACAGATAAAAAGTTAATTACTTATAATAAAGTGTGTTACTATTAAAATTGTCTCCCAAAAGCTAGCTAGTGAAGATCACCGAACAACGCAGAAGAGTTGTTCAAGTTACTCCCAACACAATCAACCCTACGAGTACCAGGGTAAAGCACCCTTTTCTGCCTATGATCAACAAAGCAACCCTCACGGTAAACGGCAAAGGTCACGAGAAAATTAAGCATCCGCTAAAAGACCTGAAATCTCCATTTGACGCGGACAAAAACATTTAAGAGCTTCTGGAGATGGTCTCGTTTCGTTACCATCATCGGTACCAGCGAGAGATGTTCTCGTGGTTCGAGCTGTCCTTCCACAAACTATCACGCGAACTTTGGTTGGCCGAAGAAGGGGGGTAGCTTCGGAGGGACTGTGGTGCGGAGGAGTAACTACATTAAACAACCGGCCCTCCCTCTACCCCGACGTGGACGTCTACTTCATTCTGCCGGCATGAACCACGGGTCGAACGCTTCTCTGCAGCACATTAGCCCGTCAGTTCCATGCCGAACTTCGAACGGAACGGAAGCAACAGCTCGCGCAGTACTGCGGCTCCAACAACGTGTATGTGGCTTGAAAGTTCCCCCGTCGGAAGGCAAGGGGATTACGGTGTGCGGTTAGTCCTTGGTGCGGACGTGCGTGATCTTTCCAGTGTCAGAGTAGCACATGGTGGCAAAGGAAGTGGAGTGTTTGGGGCTCAATTGGTGGGTGCCGCATAGTGGGTCACAACATAGGTGTGATCGAGTGTGATCGCGGAGTGGTGCAGTGCAGCTCGGTCCATAACCGCGGTTCATGACGGTCTCGAACGACGCCGTCCAACATCGACCACGTTCGTGTGTGAGCAAAACATTATCGCTTATGCGTATGCGCACTCGCGTGTGTTAACAGTGTCCGGCCACGACGGAGCGTGAACTAAATCCGCAGGCCTTCGATCCGGTGCGTGCGTGCGTGTGTGCGTGTGTCCCTTATCAACTGAACCGGCACAACCGGCCAACCACACCAAGCTGTCTGCTGATAGAAGAAACGAGGGGTTACAATCGTTATGATGATACCGGCTATGCTCGCCCTTTGGGGGCTTGCACTTATTGGAGTGTACGCGCTTACCTGCTGGCTGTACGACAACTTTAAGTCGTTGGCCCAGATCTGCATAGCTCTACTCGCACCGTACTTTGCCCCGGCCGAGCAGAAATCCCTGACGGAACGATATGGCAAATGGGCCGGTATGTATTGTCACCGTAAAACCGGAAGCCGGAAATGGACGACCCTAGTTGGTGTATGATGGCCTTTCGCTAATTCGTGCGATATGTTTATTTCTGTCCGTTTTGTTTTCGTGCACTTTCGCTAACCCCGTCCAACAACCAACGGGGTGTGCAGTCATTACCGGTTCGACGGACGGCATCGGCAAGCAGTACGCTTTCCAGCTGGCCAGCCGTGGCCTCAACGTGGTGCTGGTCTCACGCTCCACCGACAAGCTGATCGCTGTGGCGCGGGAAATTGAGTCCAAGTACTCGGTGAAGACCAAGTGGATTGCGATCGACTTCAGCAGTGGGCGCGAGATCTACGACCACCTGCGCAAGGAGCTCGATTCGGTGCCCGTTGGCGTTCTAGGTGAGTTCTGGCGACGATGTCGCTAATCCGGACGCAAATCTACGTACGAGTGCGGCCCTAGAACGGTCATGAAACGGCTTGAAGTTGCCCCACGACACATCTCAAAACGTATAGGCTAGAATACTTAATTCGTTCGCTTATGCAAAGTAGGCTACCAACGTCACCATATCTTTTATACATCGCCTACTGCATTCACGTCATGGGCATTCACACCGATTCTGCATCGGTTTCCGTTCTAGATTGCGCCATGTTGCCATTCTAAAATCTAGCTTAGCGATACATTTTCCACACTGCCTCCACCTGCCCCACAGTAAACAACGTCGGCGCGAATGTGGACTACCCGGACGATCTTGATCACATTCCGGAGGACAAGCTGTGGCAGCTGATCAACATCAACGTCGGTGCGGTAACGATGCTCACGCGGGCCGTGCTACCGGGCATGAAGAAACGAGGCCAGGGTGCGATCGTCAACATCTCCTCCGGCAGCGAACTGCAGCCGCTTCCATACATGACGGTTTATGCGGCGACGAAGGTAAAGTGCCCACTCCCAAGCGTGTCATCGGCCAATATCATCGCCCTATTGACTTTTTTTTTGTACAACCCACCATAATGTCATTGTCATCCCACGGTACCAACAGTGAGCATGTATCTAATTCTCTTCCTTCGCTACCGTAGGCCTACATCCACAACTTCACCCTCGCGATGCAGCATGAGCTGGAACCGTTCGGTATCACCTGCCAGCTGGTGAGCCCGATGTTTGTAACGACCAAGGTAAGCTACCGAGTGCGTCTATTGTGCCCCAAAGTTGTAATCAACCCGGTGCCAAAGTCTAGTCGTGAAACTAGCGGTGCCGGTGTCGATGATCGAGCGTTTGCCAAGTGTCAAGTGGAACCGCTTTTAAAAGTCGTGAACTTTTTCGCGCAGTGCAACGGCAACCTTTCGGAATGCTTTTCAACCGCTGACCGACGGTGGTTGCATAGTGAAACGAATGTTGCGCTCCAATTCCATCAACCAACCGGTTGTGAAGATAGTAAAATGAAAAGAAAAAAGTAACCCGAACTTGTTTGTTCAGAAATTATATCAGCGATACTTTCGCTTTTCTTTTGAAACATACGAAATCGAAAAGATTATCTATAGAACTAGTTTGGTGACTAGCAAAATAAGAGTTTCCCAAATCGAGCAACAGTGTTGCTTCAGATCGGACAATATTTTTACCACAAACATATTGACCAACCGGACAGAGTGGCATAGAAACATCAACATCTTCCACCATGGGATCTTTAAACCCATGTGTCCATATTTCACATTCAACGAGTAAACACAAAAAAACATCACGCACGATCTGCACGCAACCATGCCCTACAAAGTGGTGCCTAGGCTGACGCATGCCCCTGACCACAAGAAATGTTTGGTCCACATATTTTTGCCGGCCGAGCGCAGTTTAACAACTTTCTGCTGCGACGTTCGGCCTCGACCACGATTGTGTCTCGCGCCAACGCGTCATTAACTTCAGAATCGTTTTTTCACTATTTCTGCAAAACGCATTAACTTGGAGAGCAGCAGATTTTTTAAGCTTTAAAAAACAAGATCCAAAGACAAGAGATTTTCTGAACACATTATCATATGTTTTTCGAAGTCCCATTTGAAATGAAAATATATGCAAATTATCAAAAAGCGCAAGGCCAACGGCTGGCAAAATGCGGCTCTTGATTATACTCCTGCCGGTCAGACGAAAACCCGGCTTCATGCTTTTTCGATACAAACGTGTTATGCAATATTCTTGACAGTCCTTAACATTCGATAACCGGTATTCCGTGTGTCGTGAAGCATAAGTGCGGTAGGTCCGGGACTTGTTCCTATTCAAGATTTCCTCTCGTAGCAGGGAAACGGGAAAGTCACGATGAGAACATAACGGTCCTGAAGGTCGTTTGCTGTAGCTGTGACGATCGAAGATCGCACGTTTCCTTTATTCGGAATGGTACTGAACAGCTTGAGCACTGATTGAGAATTTGTTTTTCATTTGTTTTAACTAAACTTCTTTATACAACTGCAACAATCACCAAAGGCTCATTATGTGGATTGCCCCTTTAAAAGTATATGAACTAAATGGAATGGTCACTTTACGATGTGGTTCAGTTTATTATCCTTTGTGTTACCTTGATTGCGGAACGGTTAAATTTATTGCTCTTATCCGCGCACACACTGAGACCATAAACTGGCGGACAATAAAAATAGGATATTTTAAAATCGCTTCGATTTTTATATAGCGAATGCAATTTCCGCCACGCGCATTGGAAGTGCATTGGCGTAAGAAACTGTGCGTGCATTCAACATCTGCACAGCTAATCAGAAACGATCGTTACCGGCAGCACTCGTTCTCAAACACGATATTCCAATTATTTGTTACACCGGACAGCTTACTTGCTTCGACAATGAGCTTTGCGTGTTTATTATTAAAATCATGCCGGTCAACATAGGTTTCGATCAATTAAGCTTTTCAAAATTAGTTATGATCGTTTTTTCCTTCGTCCTCTCTCTCATTCAGCCACGTTTGGCTTCCACCAATTAGTTTCATATGAATATGAGGTGGCTTTTTATTAATTTTATTCCCCTACCCTTCCCAAAAATCGAAAACGATCGGTGAAGATCGTTCGATTGATGGGTCCTTCAACAAGGTGAACATCTGCTTCCAGCCTATGCTGGTTTGAAATGTTTGATTTCGAAGGCTTTTCCGTTTTCCATTTCCTGTGTTTAGGCTATTTGGCAATTGAGTAAAGAGTGTATAAACTTTAATTTAAATCATTATTAATGTGAGTTAACACACCACGTAAAAACTGTATAAGAAAATCGACTGAAGCACACTGCTTCATATCATATATCAAAAAAGATATTTTCCCCCCACAAAAACCTGTTTTTCGGGGTTATACCACCCTACATCTCGCAACATAACTCAATTATTTAGATGGTGCTAAATGTAAATGAAAACCAAACCACTTTGCACCCGCACCGAGCCCACCCTATAGCCTATAATAAATAGCCAGAGTCACGGCTTCAGCGTTGCATCATCGGTCGGTCTTTATGTTGTTTTTTCCCTCCTCCGTAGAAGGTCGCTGCATGATGTTGAGCGATCGGATCTCTGCAAATGGAGTTGTCCGATAATTCCTCCTTTGCCGTTCGATTTTCATTCGTCTTAAGCGGAACAACGCACACTTTTATCCCACCCTCTGCTGCTCTTCCCCGTTGTCCACACACTAGGTATGCCCCTGTGAATTGAAATTAACTATCCAAACACTGGAATCGAACATTCCTTCAATCGTGCCGACCGATGGTGGGGTCCGTGGTCCTTGAGAGGTTGAAAACCGCGTATGCGAAACAGGTTTCCTCCGTTCACCCATGGGTTCGGGTGGGAAAGCCACCCGGGCACAACATGTTTTCAGGCCGAAATACCGCACCGAATGATCTACACTTGGGAGCGTTCTCTTCTTCGAGGCATTGGCTGATAGATGTACAGCCAAAGTTCTACGGTTTCTTTTTAACATTGAATCGTGCATCGTGTTGCGTAATTCATCATCCGACCCCCGTACCTGTTCATCTTCACAGAACTCGTTTGGATGATACACCGGTTGTCCTTGACTTTAAGAAATCGGATGATAAATTGCTGGTTAAAAAAGCATCAGCGATCGGTTCCCGATATCTCTAGAGGTTTCCACAGGTGTCTTTAATGGTTTCAAATTAGAATGATAGTTGTAATCTTACATACACTCAGTGTACCCATCTGGCAAGAGAGCAGATCGCAGAATATTCATTTATTCACCCCAATTACCACATGATTAATTCTTCCAAACCTGCTCAGTTTGATCTTCCACTAACCTTTGATTGATTTCCCCAGATGAACAACTTCTCTACAACAATCATGGAGGGTGGCCTGTTCATACCAAACGCGGAGATGTACGCCAAGTTTGCCACATTTACGCTCGGTAAAACGAAGCAAACTACCGGCTACTGGTCGCACGGAATCCAGTACGGCGTCATGAAACTAGCCCCGGAGTGGCTGCGCACGGTGATCGGTGGCATCATGAACAAGCAGTTCCGGAAGGAGTATTACGACCAGCAGAAGCTTGGCGTTCCGGCACAGTCGGGTTAGCCGGCCCTTCTCGAGCTGGATAATCGATGCGCCTCACTGGGGCGTTTTGTGCAATGCATTTGTAGTTTCGTATATCGTCGTTTTCGTACTAATCCACAGACTGAGGTTGCTAGTTGTAGAGTAGTGTTAAGTTTTTATTTCCCTAGACTAGAAAGGAGCATTTCATGTTTGTTTTAATTGAAATTCATTTCCGACAGACACGAGTCGCTTGGCATAGTCATATAAACTTTCAAGACAAAAAATGTTCTATACAAATGAAATAAGACTAATTTAATATTTGTTTACTTTAAAATACAACGAAAGAAATATCTGCAAACTGACCACGTGTTAAAATATAGAAAATCAAGTTCAAAATCGTTCCGTTTCTAGAGGGCTCTACAAGTTTCAAACAAAATTGTCCGTTGCTAGGATACCAACCAAGGACAAACATTCGAGAGCGATCACAAAGTATGCTCATATTGAAGTACTTCATCCGAATAGCACAATGAAGTTGTTTAATTTTTACAGTAAAACAGTGAAAATTCAATATCGGAATCAGCTCTGCTCCACCACAACCTTCGTAGTGTGTGCGCTTACACTGGCGGCATTCGTCATACCTTACTACCTGCTTACGTCTATCAAACATGGGGAGCTGTGGGAAAATCACCGTCTTTTGTACGAAAAGCCCAATGTAGCATTTCCTTACCAGTATCTTTTTCTCGCCGAGTTGGAAGACGTGGACGACAAGCCAACCACATCCGTCGTAACGTGTAGTTCGTTCGTATCGTACAACATGCTGACGGAACAGTTGCATCCTTGTAGCGGGATTCGTGTTGTGCCCATCGATTCCGATCACGACCAATCGATAGATCATCTCTCTGTGGGAATCGCTTTCAATCCACCGGAAACGACAAGCCGGTTGACGTACTACACGTTCTATTTCTTCCTAGAAGCGAAGGTGAAGGTAAGATGCAAAATCATCTTGTTGCAATTCGTGACTTATTAAAATGACATTGTATGCTTGTAGTCACAATGCAGCTTTGAAGTGCCTGCATTCGTTTCACTGGAAAAGCATCCATCACCTACATCAAAAATGCCATCGGGCACAATCATTCATCGTGGTGTGCTTCGGGCAAAGCAAACAACAGCCCTGCAGTGTCCTTTCTTCATGCGAAACCAAAAGTCACACTTCAACCATCGATACTACCCGAACGAAAACACTACCCTGGAAGGTTTCAAACCGGACAGCATTAGCGAACAGATACTCACCTCCAATCCGGCATACTTTCAGCTGCATTCCCAGCAGGTCACTTGGAAGGTAGACGATTCGGGTTCGATAGACATTACGGTAGAAATTTCCATCGGAGGTACCGAGAGCCGTGAGACGGCCTTGCTCTATAAAACTTCGCTGTGGTGGAAAGTTTGCCAATTCTGGAGCGGTTATTTTCCACTGCTGCTTGTTTCCCTGTGGCTTACCGCCAAGGTGAAGCGATACCTGTTTGAACAATTTTACCTTCGAGCGGTGGAGGTAGTGCCGTGGAAAGAAAAATATATCTAACTGGGCGGGTTATGCTCATTAACGTAACCGACTGTATTTCACACTTTGCTCTTCAAAGAAACGGCTGCGGAGCGGTACCGCCGGGTGCAGAATGCATCGCATCCTGCTGCAGTCTGTTGTCTTCCAGTATGATCGGGTTGTGGGGATTATAGTCCAACTGCACAAACAGATACCGGTACTCGTACGATCCGGAATCTGTCTTTCGTTTCTCCAAATGCACGGTTGCTCTGTTGCGAAAGCCTTGAATGTAGAACTGCATCCGAATGTACTCGACGCCGTCCTTAACGTACTTGGTGTGCGCAACATGTGTCCGCCGGCCGCGCCGACTCTCCTCTCCGAAACCCTTGATCGGTGCTCCGAGGGCATCTTTCACCCTCGGTTCATCTTTGACCCGTTCCAGTGCTTCCGAGTAAACGTTATTCGGGCTGTTGGAGGAAAACAGCTCCCAAAATACGACGTAGAACAGTATCCCGGTCACTCCTACGCCAAGAAGTATCACGCCCATGTAGCTAGCGGTTTTCGTGTTTTCCTTCACGCGTTCACCGATGGGGCGAACATCGGTGGACACGTCGGTACGATCGCCACCAGCCGCCAGTGACCGGGACGTTGAACTTTGTTTCTCTGCACTGCCGGATGCATACGTGCGGATCAGCGATGGGAGTGGTGATACGGAGCACCTCAATAGAGACAACGAAACCTGCCGTTGTTTGACTAGAAGTGAGCGCAGTGCAAGGAGAGACATTCTAAAAGCAAAGAGAAGCACATTTTTTCTGCACGGTAATTCACTTGATTCGTACTTTTGCAAAGATACAAACAATTATGTAAAGGATGATGATGAATAGATTCGTTGGAAGTTTGATAATTCTACGTTACCTGCAAGAATTTTTCTTTCTTAAAACTAACTTTTCGACCAAATATTGGAACAGTATATCGACTATAAAATACAAAACACTTAAAAATAACCAAAAATGCAAAAATATGATGGATTTTGCAGTTTTGCAACCCGGCGAACTAGCTGTCAGTTTTGTTTACAATCATCCGCATACCAAGGTTCTTGGCACAAAGTTAAGCTTGAAAATTAATTTATTCAATTTCTGTTTTTGGCTTGGCAGAAAATTTTTGGACATCATCAATTACCAGAGTAGAAGGAAAAGGGATCACATAATTTGTGTATGCATTCGTTCATTATTTACATAAATGTTGAATTGCCAAGATTAATATACTCAGCTTGTGCTCTGACAATTCCTTTCCAAACATCGGCTGTTTGTCAGTTTGGTAAACTAATAAAACAACCTCTTCTATGAACTTTGAAATTGAATTTTAAATTTATGCTACAAGAGGTAGTTTAGGGGGCTGCCTTTTTTGTCGTTCCAATAATTGTGAACCGATCAAATTTTCAGAAAGATCACCTGATTGATTTAGAAAATCTTCCTTCCTTCTGTAAATTACATTTCAACCGCACAAGCTGATTATCAAGGTTGGTTGTAACAAGAAGGTATGCTTTTCTGAAGTAAAATGACATTCCATGACTTTAGTACTGATTTGACAGTTAGGAGTGCGTCAATCTGTTTTAGATGAGCTAACCTCCCTTTTAAAGCCATCTTGCGCATCGTCCATCGTTGTTGTGATCAGTTTCAAGAGTCGCTTCAATCGGTCGGTCTCGCGTCGTCGTTGGTGGTGGAACGATAACGCTATCAGAAAGCGTTGGACAGTCGACCAGAAGTGATCTGTTGTCCGCGACCTGGACGTCGAGGGATTAGCAAGACCATTTCGAGGCCAAACAGGCCAACTAGCAAATTCTTCCTTTGGTTAGTGTTGCCCTTTTTTTCTTGGCCACGGAAAAGATTAAGAATTGAGAGTGCTGCGATGGGGGAAAACTTTAGCTAATTTTCCGGAAGTTTCCCCCAGGGGAAAAGTAAAAGAAAGCTCCACGAAAAGCAGTGCAAATGGTAGGAAATGAAAGCAATAACCGATACCAAACATCCAAATCGTCATCGGCGCGTTGAGTCGTGTGCTAAAAATATAATCCCTTTCCTAAAATCCGTACCCCGCGAATGGTGTGTAGTCGTAGTAGGTTTTTCTTTGCGCTTTCCCTCTTCCCCGGGCCGCTCCTTGGCGGCTGTAATATTCGGTCCGTGAAAGCCGTCTAATGTGTGGCATGGAGTGCATTTCTTTTCCCGGAGTTGTGTCTGTGTGTGCAACTGAAGCAAACTAAGTCAACCGCTGCTAAAGTTGGCGAAAATAGAGGCCAAAGAAAGTCATTCGAACAAAAAAAAATCGGGGCCAGTCGGCGAAATCGCGAATCTCCGGCAAAAAAGCAAAGAAAATCCGCATCGCGATTGGATTCTCAGTAGCGACACACCGTGGACCGCACCTCGCCGGCATTATTTGAAGTGGGAAAACGGCATTAGGCTGGTGGGAAAAGTGGTGTGCATTTTCCCCCACGTTCCGCGTTGCGTTTGTACTGCGGGTGGTGAACTGGTGGGAAAAACTGCGGGTGCAGTCAGTCGAACGCAACGTGTGACGCGTCTACCACGACGGAAACGTGCAATTAATCTTATGTGTGTGTGTTTACATTCTGTTTTTGTTCTCCACCAGTGCCGTCTTGGCTCACGTGTTATCAGTGTTCCGGGAGTGAAGTAGAAAAAAATAAAACAGAACCCTGAACAAACAACCACTATCGGCACAAGCTTAGCCGAACGGCTGTCTCCGACGGTGGTCAACCTTCCGCGAGGGCCCCAGACTCCGGCGGGACACAAAGGAAACGATATAGCTGCCATTCGGATGCGATGAGATGTTTTCTTCCGTCTAACCCTTCCCGATCGCAGTCAACATTGAACCAGATGCAGACAGAAGCAAACGATGCTGCTTTGATGTGAAGCAACCGAACGCCATCCACGAAAGGCGGAACAAAGCAACCCTTGATTTCCATTTTGTAAACAAACTGAAACGCAACATCCTCTACCATCTTTTGGTGACCGGCGCATTATAAATCGGAAAATAGTAATAATTTAACACACCAGTAAGACGCCGGGCTAAGGTTTCTTCCTTCCATCGAACGAATGAAACAGCTTTCTTCTGAGACCATCTCTCGAGGCCGTTTGTAAAGCGTACCCTGGATAATGCAAACGCCCCGAAGGTATGGTAATTCTTCGATGGAACGAGGGCAAGGAAGCATCCCGACCCTTTTTTCCTGCATGGGGCAACGATAGTAATGAAGCATTGGTGTAAGGAAGCGCTCTAAATTGCATCCTAAGTAAGAGTAAAAGCGCCTTCGAAAAGTGTAGCTTGCGTTCCGGCAGTCGAAGGGTACGCCACGATGGACTGGATCATCAACGACGAGCTGGGGCTTACGGTGGGCCACCTGGTCACGTGGTCGGCGGCCTCGTTCATGGTGGTTGGCGGTGTTCTGCCGTACATTCCCCAGTACCGGCAGATCAAGCAAACGCAGGACCCGGAGGGCTTCTCGCTGCTCGTCTGCCTTGCGCTCCTGCTGGCCAACTCGTTGCGGATACTGTTCTGGTAAGTCCGAGTCACACCCTCTAGCCCAAAGCGAAGGAAATGGTAGTGGAACACATTACCTAGCAGAATTTATTTCCAAAAACCAGGCGAACCAAGCCGACATAATGAACGCCAGACGGTGAAACGATTCCGTTTTTCTTTCTCCTCGGGTGCTGGAATGAACTTGAACTTTCCGCCCTTATCGTCTCGGAATGTTCGACCTTCTACCTCGCGGTTCGACCCTCAAAAGAGTCGTCCTTTTATCGTGATGCCGTGCATAACCCACCGTTCCCTATATTAAAATTTTAGGAAATATTCCTTTCCCATTTTTCCTTCCGACCCCCGTCGGGCTGGCCGGATATCCGGTGGGCAAGGTTCGGGCGAAAGGAAATCTAACATAACCACAACCCTGCAGTACCCGACCCCAGATCATATCGATAACCGGCGGGTTTCCATCGGTTTTCTAAGTCGTGCTCAAACATTCGTTACTTCTCCTCCGGTGCGTTTTACCGGCGACGCTTGGGCTTTACGTTTTATCACGATTTTGGGTCGCTAGCGCGCCTTGTCCACTGGCCGGAGTTTAGAGGGCTTTTTTGGGCCATGCGAAATGGACCGAAAGGGATGCCGCCCTTGGCGATGGCATTTGGCTGGATTGTTTATCGGTCGAGTTAATGGGCGAGTGGGCAGAATGTTATGGGCTATTTCTACAAGCATCACCCACAATGACCCTCGAAAAATACCGTAACATGAAGCGGTCGGGTTGGATTTGTATTTATTTCCAATGATAATAAATTTTGTCTATTGCAGAAAATCCCTTATGAACTTATTTATCTACATTGAACTGGGACACCCAATAAGTCTGCATTGGGCTTGGTGATGAATGTTTTTCCATATAATATCATCATTATTACTCATGACTAATAAATATTAGTCATGGCTTCTAGTTGAAGGATATTGATTGAAATCCAAAGGGTAAAGTCACCAACATCCACCATTGTCACGACGGAACGCGGAATGTTGCTAAATCATTAGCGAATGGACGCTGATAATCGCAGCCATTTACTCACACACTTCTGCCACACCCGAACCATATGCTGGAGGATAGCTAAATAGGCACTCGGAAGCGAATGCTCTACGACACCTTCGATGGCAGGTTCGTGATACGAAATTAGGGTTTGGCTGGCCGATAAGATAAGCGACGATGCGATCCCACGCTGTGCACGATACCATGACTGTTGGATCAGAAATTCCAAGCATGTCTTTCAACCACCGGCTCGACGCAAGGTGGCAGGACGGGAATGTTGGCGTTGTGAGCCTATGATAGACAAACAATTGGATGAGATACACGCTCCTCCCCGCTAGAGTCAGGTTTCGCAAGGGCTTCGACAGGGGAATACCAGTCGATGGGCCTAAGGTCTGAGGTTGGGAAGTGTTAGAATAGACGGAAGTAAACGCAATAGGCGCAATTGCGCGCTCATCGTCCCAGCTATTCCACGCAAATTGTGCCGGAGAGGCCTCCGTAAACGGGTAGCACCTTGGGGCGGACGCGAATATAAGATGCAAATATTACGAATGTTACTACTGCAGTGGCTGGCGCTCGTATGTGTTTCTGAATTTGCATACCGATAGTGGGTGGCCAGGGGGGAGGATAATACTCTGTTCCGATGCGCCAAAACCTAAAAGGATTTGGTCGATCATTGCGACGATGGATAGAAGATGAGAAATTTGGGAGAATCCATTGCTTTAATTTATCAACTAACTCTTAAGTAAAATATTAGCATTCTGACAAACACTTTTCTTAAGATATGAATGTATTCTGGTTGATTCTATTTAGTTCAAACTTTTTTTCGTTTGATAAAACTGTTTGGTTTGAATGACGAATAACTTAATCAAATGTTGTCCGTTGCAAACATTATAATTTGCCGGCTCGATAAAGTGATTCATTTTGTTTATATTAGTTTTAAATGGGAACTGTGTGCAAAAGTAACAACAAACGTCTATGGTCTGTTTCCGGCCCACGCGATTTAAAATATGTTCAGACAATCGATTCTACCTTTTTTATCGAAGGGAAAGCGGGAAACAACATGATGGTGTATTGGGGATCCGCGAGTCTGACCGTGAATATCAATCGTAACGAATCGATGGTGACCGACCGGAGCCGGGTTGGACATTGGGGACGTGACAAAATGTGCCACAATCGCGTCTACTGCCCCTCACCTTCCGCTCTGAAATCGTCAATAGTTCCGTCAAGAATAGAAAATTTGCATTCCACCGTGTTGTTTTTGGTGGACAGTTTAGTTTGTTATAAATTCGACAGGTAAACCGGAATGAAGCGAGAATGAAAGAAGAAAGGATCAGGTATTTATTCTTATTTCAAAACTATTTTCCTTTTCCTGCAGTTCACTCCCAAGGCGCCAAGAAAGTATCCATTTCAAGGTGCGATTTTCATTTTCACGTCTATCGATTTATTTTTCTTGTCTTGTCCCTACTGAAGGTAAAACTTTTCGCGAGAAATGTATTACGCCAGCGAAGCCAGGCAAAATGTTGGCCCTTTTCCCGGTCGGGTAGGTCGGGAAAAGGTGTCGGTTGTCGTCGTTCCGTTGACGACTCACCGTGAATCTCTTCACGGAACAAAACCGAAACCAACATTTAACGTCCGCGTTCGGTACCGGGGGAAAGGTGCCCTACTAATGACATTAGGTTCACTTTGAGTTCGAAAAGAAGTACCTTGAACTTAACCGGTGCTAAAGTCGTACGTTCAGGTAGCTACTCTTCCCGAAGGGATTCTGGGGCCTGCCGTTCGCCGTCCAAAAGGCTGTTTCTTTAGCCGTTACACACGCGGGGAACAAGGAAGTTCCAAGGATAGAAGGTGTAAATTGACCCTAACAGGTGTCAAGTGTGCCCGAAAGCGATCGCAAAAGTTTAGGCGCGGCTTGATAAACCTGCCGACAATTGAATGAATCAATAGAGACTCTTCTTGTTGTGCGTGCGGAAGATAAATAGCCACTGTTTGCTTGCAGAGTTATCAGCAGCAGAGATAAGGGAAGATTGATTGAAAGGTGCTGCTGTAAATATAGCAATTGACACATTTTTTTCTACAGACTTTTATTTTTCCTTGTTCCTTTGTGTGACGGCTGAAGGTGAAGATTTTCAGTAGGTTATGTCCACATGCAAGAGTTGGAGTTGGAAATAAAACTTCTTCGTTTAAAATTTGACTCGTTAGAGTCGACTTTCTCGAACGAAAAAAAAGGAATATTTTGTTTTGTAAAAAGTTTCAAGCGCTGTCTGAAAAGTTCGTCTTTCTCGCCTCACCTTGCACGGATTCATGGAACACCAATCGATACTCCCATATTGTCGGCTTTACTGCCATTTCTAGAGCATAATTTCATTTTGCCCTGTCCCTGTGCTGGCCTGTTAATTTGATAAGGAGCTCTATTTTCATCCCCCATTTACACTCGACCCGCACGTTATTTCTTGGTACGTCTCCGCTGGTCAAAGATTGAACCTTTTGCGCGAGTTGCTGCCCGGTCAAACCAGTTCCCATGAGCTCATCAGCCGGTCGAGTCGACAGTCAGCACCGGTTTTGCTCCTCCGGGTGCCGGGCGTCATCGCCACCGGTGATCCGACGGTTGGTTCCACTTCTTTTTTCTCCCTCCTTTGTTTGTCATGGCCAAAGTCAAGAACAGCAACACGCATTCGTGCGCTCTAACGTTGCAAAAGTTGTCTCGTCGAAGAAGTGGAACGGAGTGTAAGGCGAAAGGGAAATGGTAGAGGCTGGGTAAATGTTTATGGCAAATCGCATCATCGACCAGCTAACTTGGGACGGCACAAGTGTACATGGAAGCAAGCAACAGTTGGCGGGTAACGCGCGTCATTCGGTTGTCATAACGGACGATAAACGTGCAACATCGTCGGGTGATGAAGTTGGTCGAGAACGATACCAATAATTGGTTGGGATCTAGATAGAACTGTGAATTGCCTTTTGCTCTTGGGGACACGTGTCTCTGTTGAAGTCGTTTAGTTCGTTACGAAATACAGATTTTTCCTCTTCAACTCAAATTCAACAGACACTTCACTTCGCTGGCAATGACCCACATGGTGGGTGACAGGCAATCCCGAACTTGTCACTAAACTCATATATTATTACACTAATATAGTGGTAGGCTATTTTAAATGTACCAATTTATCCTTAGGAAAGCTTCGTCTATCTGTAATTTGTCTAAAACCAAGTCTCAGTATTTGTTTTACATCCAAATTTCATCAAAAATGATTGTACTAAAAAATGTTCTAAAAACGCTCGGCGTATTGGCACGTCGACGGCGAGTCACCCTAAAAGCGGCTGACAGCAACAATTTTCATCATCCATTTACACTAATATAGTACTGGACTTATGTAGTAGTTGGTTGTAATGTAGTAATTACCAAAACGTATCCTTTGGGAAGCCTAGCTCTTTCTTAGTTTTTAAAAACCGTTGGTTCAATCAAACAATTACCAAATTTTAACACAAAATATTTGTACTACAAAACTGTACTAAAACACCGTGGCAGTTAAAGTGTGAAAGGCAAACTAATTAAAATTAAAAAAAACCAACTGGGATATAATAAAATTCAAAACTAAATTTTACCACTTCTAGCAGAGGAAATTTTGTGATTCCCCCTTGTAACCCCCAATTATGGATAATTTTCCACACACAATCACGTTTGGGTACAGCAGCACAGAACAGAACAATACTCCCCCTAAATACGCCCACGTGCCCTTCATTTACACATCCATGGGGTGTGCTCCCCCTTTTTATTCCGAGTCTACCGAGCGTTGGTCCTCGAAGATTAACGTCATTAGCAAATTTGTGTATTTTTAATTCCGTTCTGAATTGAATTTCATCGCGCACGTGGGCGCCTGGCTGGGGAGTTTAAAAAACTCACTCACTCCAACCGGTCGGATGGAAAACATGGCCAATATTTATCGAAACACTGATGCCTACCATTCGATCTCCATTCCGTAATGGAAGGGTTGTCGAGCCGATTTGTCGCCGAGTTGATTTGAATTGAGTTAGCAAAATGAAACACAAAATGCATTACATATTTTGCCGGGGGCGGCGACAAGAGGACACACACATAGCGTGGTTGAGGTGTTGAACGGTGATGTTTTGCCATGCGAGTCAAACTACGTACGATTACACGCCGCGATGGTACTGATGGTAAATGCGGGGCGCTCGGTTCTGGTACATTGCAGTTGAACAGATGAACCAATTAGAAGCCGGCATCTTCCGGGATCACGCCAGATCGTGCCATTCGATACAGTACCCTGGGATGTGGATGGGTTGAGATTAGGGGAGGTGGAACGGGGAAACAACATAGTACACCACTTGGTAGTACACCGTCCCGGCCAATTACAGGTGACACGGGCTGACATTTTCAGCGGCGAATCGTGTTGCCCGGAATAGCGCACATGACCATGTCGTATGAAGTCCCAATCATTCGGTTCGCACAACATCTCATCAGGCGGGAAATGAAACGTTTGTTTCTGCCGTGGCAAAGCCCTTCATGCGAGACGAGTTAATTCCGAGTGGAAGCAGATGAGCACACTGTTCTTTGCGAGTGTTTCCTTTTTGTTTCTCTTATTCATTTGCAGTTTCTTATCGTCTATCCACGGCGAGATGATGATCTCGAGGAACATTGCATGTATATAAATAATTTTGTTTAGAGCCATCGTATCGCTAGCGGTGGCACCGGTTTTAGATAACCTCAACCCTTCCAGCAATCTAAACCACAAAGGAGGTGAAGTACGTCACCGGGTTGGATTACAGCTGATAAAATGTGTTGGTTCCCACACCGTCTCGCACCGGATAGGCGCTATAAATTGTTCAACACTGTCCCAACTCTGGGCAGGTTCCACAAACCCGACCCAGCTCCAGTAGCCCAAAGGCTACTCGGCAAGCCTGGAAAATGAAGTACACCAACCAGGCAGCACTGTACGGGGTGTTTAATTTCCTTCGCACTCAGCCAACTCTTGCCTGCGAGATATTCTGCTGCTTCTTTTGCGTTTGCGGACCACCCAGCACAGAGGGAGAACTCCGCTCGAGGACAACGGCTCAATTCTTCAACGTCTTCATTTGGGCGTTGGAGTGAATCAACTCGGTTGTATTGGGTTAAATTTTATTGCCGTTTGATATGATAATAGCCTCCACTCGCCATCTCCCCCATCGGATCGTGCATGTAGTTAATAGAGGCGAAGATCGACCCCATGGTCCGCGGGATGCTTGTGCCGTTTGTGGTAGCGAAATTCTGCGAATGTCTAATGAAATTTCGACTCACAATCGAATTTGCATCGTTGGCGTTTGATTAATCTAATCGACTAAACTGTCTCGTGTCGGCGAATGACATTTGATCACTTGTGCCATTTTTCAATAGTTTCATTGATAGGGTGCAATAAAAATCCAATCTGCTTTATTTGGCTGTAGATAGATCGATTTATTAATGGCAGAGAGTACTCCTTCAATAAGAATACAATCTCCCGTTATTTCCACATGGTGATTATTTAGTACCTAAAATCGTTAGATATAAATTTTCAGTTCTTTTTTGAAACCCCATTTTGTGGTGGAAATTATTGGTATTTTAAGAACACTTACTGGAGAAACCATATAAATATTGAGACTATTCTAATCTTAACTCAACAGAAGAAGATCGAAAAGAAACCAACACAACCGATACCTAACTAAACCTAGACATTCAATGAAGCATTCAAAGATGTTCCTACTTTATTTTGGGTTTTTGTTGGTGCTCCTGAAGTGTGGGATTTAAAGCGCCCGACAACCTGTTGCATGTTCCATATGCAAATATGAATGGTGGGTGCGGTTATTCCCATTCTCCTAAAAGACGTGCGACAGACGCACTTTTGGCAGCATCAGCTGGAGTGTGGTTTTGTACCGAAAAATCGATAATGTATGCTGACAACTTGCATGCCCATGGATGGTCGGAGGTCAAACCACCGGATTGTGCCTTCACTGCAATATCTGGATGCAGTTTTATTTGGAATGTCTTACGCCACTTCCTCCTTTGCCACTCACGACGGTGCCAACTCCATATACGCGGCTGTTGCGTTCTCGTGACCCTGGATCTTATTGTTGTTTCCTGCATCCTCTATTGTGATCTTCTTTATATCCGCATGTATGTGAGTGTATGTGTGAGTACGTGTGTGTCTGGTACGACATTGACCGCGAATCAACAGCCTATCGGTGCGTGCAGTTTTGTACGGTTTGTTGTACCGCGCTTTGACAGCTCTCGGGAATCCAACACACGATTATTGCTTGTTATTTTTATTTCGCTGTCGAATCGGCGCTCCACTCGGTACGATCCTCTTCCTACTGGCCCCTTGTCGCTCCAGACACCATTGGATGGATGGTGGAATTTACTTAAGCTCACGATAATCCTACCACCATTCTCCAGAGCAAACACCACCCCGTCCGAGGCCGCCTGGCGTGGGTAGCTCGAATTAAATCATAAAAAAGTAACACAACATGAACAAGAGTAATTCAGCTCAATTGGATAACAGGGACTGCCCGGTGCTTAGGAACCGTAGAGTGTGGATGCGGAGACGTGAAAGACCACGCTGCCAGTACCGCGCACGGACTTAGGAGTCGGGCCTCGAACAACACGAGACGACGGGTTGGTTGGACCCCGAGATTTGACGTGGGAAGTGAGACACGAAACGTTCAATGAAGTTTTTCAGTTTCCAAGCCAAGTCGTCCTTGAGGACTAAAATTGGTAGACTTGCAACGACGACGCTATAACTGCGAGCGAGAAGTTGAGGGAAATTTAAATGGGCGTTCCACTTTCAGTTCGCTTCTTCTGGCCTCGCTCGAACGGAAAACTTAAAACGGGCGTTTATCGGCTCATCCTCCAAATCCCTCGAACACACTCGATTGTGCGAACTAACGGGCGGAGATAGCGTTATCTGCATCCTCAGTAGCTTGGTTAGTTAGTTTTTCGTGCGTCATTATCGCAAAATGGACTCTGGTCTGGACAGCCCGATAGACGAGATGTTTCCATTCTGTTCTTCCGGGTCCGAATGGTTATATGGGGTTTTGAGAAAATGCGGGTTCCGGTTGGTTTGAAACAGAAACCGCCCAAGAATTGTCTTCGGTCGTTGTAATTCCGACAAGGCCACCTTGTCACTCAGGGGGTTATCTATCGTCGAGGCGGTGCAAGGACCCTGGCTGCCCTGAGTTGCTGATTTGCTCAAGTCATCATGATTTATTATTGATTGTTTACTCAACCGCGCGCTTCGGTGTTTGTTGGGCCGAAGGCGCAAGAATCGGTGTCACTGATAAGCATTACAAACCAACGCAGCTGGAATCTGGCGTACGGTAAATGTGGACGTTTTTTGTTTCGCTCTCGGTTCGACTGGAGTACCATTTCACGGACGAAACGTCATGGGGAGATTAATGTGATTTATTAATCTCAACTGGGTTTACATTTGGACCGTTCCGTCCGGGGATCAAGACGGTTTCAATCTTTCTCTCAGTCCTCCCTGGGGCAGGTGTCGTGTCGTACTCCTTTAAGCATCATCTTAGAGCGCATGTAGTCAACAACAAACATGAGATTGGGGAAGGACGAAGAAAATGTTTCTACTTACACTCGCTTTTTCAAGCGATTGAATATAAGGTCTTGCCTGGGAGGTTACTGTGAGCCTTTATTTGATTATTTTTGGCGATATACTTTCAAGATTGACGGCTAGAAACATATTTTGGCGTTGGCTTGAGGCACGAGAAATGGAAGTCACATCCACGAGATTTCTTTTATAAAGTATGCATGAACCGATGAATCGTTCTCCTTGTAGCGAAATTACATTGTACCTTCTACAATTGTATTACTTACTGCGAAACTGATGCTGTTCTTTCTACCAGCTGTTTCGTTTTAAGATAACCATTGAGTGTTAGTACTGGTATGTCGTTGGGTACCAAAATAGGAAAGACTGTTCTAGCCGTGAAAGAAAAGTGGACAAAAAAGTTATGCATTCCACCGACGACCGAACCAGCAGGACATGCAGGACACGGACCATGTACACTTGGCATGATGTGTCGAAAATGCATCTCGAAATCTTCGTCCCCTTTGGCCCGTCCCTGTTGACAAACCGAAGCTCCGAGGGGCAGCTCACGGTGGCCGAGGGGTCAGAGGTCGGAATGGTCGAATTTCCCGTGTGGGAAATGTTTGTAGAACGCTCCGCCCTCGCGAATGAACCTGTCCACGTCGCAGATGTTGGAAAATCGATATAAATAACTATCGTTGCTGCTGCTGCTGCTGCTAAAGAACGGTCCACACGAAAAAAGGCCGCTCGCTCCGGTCACACTTGAGCTGCGGTTTCATTTTATTTTGTGGAAAACGCCACGGCCCCGAAGTGACGCAGGTTAGGGTGGATTTGTGTCACCTTTCCGTGCCCCATGGCCCCCGGTTTTGGCGCCCAGCTGAGGAGCAAAGAATCTGCAAAGTTAAGCCGTACGAAACGCTGCATAAGCAATGGGAAGCAATACCGTCCTGCAAAATGTATGGTGTATTTTCGGTATTTGACATTCACCCTTTCGCCGTGGCCTCATCCACTGTACTCTACTTTTTGACCCGGTCGAAGGTTTTAGCGCATTTTGAATCCCTTTTTGCTAGGCTTATCCCTTGGTTGGTTTAAAAATAGACCTACCTACCAAAACCACCGTCGGTAGCGATCAACTTCTGAACGGTTCTACTGGCGCATGTTGGTTCACTTAACCTCTCGACAAACCAATCGTCAGGTTGAAAGCAATTAAATGTATGCAAATTGAAACACTTACTTCACCTGCCAAATTAGGAAGTGTGACAGTTGGAATCTATTTCGAGCGTTTCACCTCCCGGTTCGGTAATATCGAACGAGGAATGGCTTGTTTGTTGTCCATTGTCAAATGAAAACTTTTCCCTCTCGTGTGTGTTTATGTGTGTTTTAGTTGCTCCTTTTCCCAACATCCCCTTTGTGGGGCTGCCTTTTGGAACACTGAGAAGAAGATAACATAAATATTGTATTGCTGTCTTGTCAGTTCCGTGCCAACTTTTACCGCCTGTGGGTAAACATCTCCAAGTAAGTTCAGTGCTCAAGCGTTTTTGTATATTTTATTTCCATTTCATAATGAATGTTTTGACCGGAGTGGTTGAGTTTCCCAACGCTGGGAAAGTTTTCGTAGGTTTAGAAAATGAGGTAAATTGAAAATAAAATTGTGTTATCTGCTAAATCAATAGAAAATGAGGTAAATTGAAAATAGAATTGTGTTATCTGCAAAATCAATAAAGGCGCTCTCCAAATCATATTATTATTCGCAACTAATTTGCCGAAGAAAGTAAATATTGTAAAAAGGTGACCCATAGTGCTCACGCTCACGGAGGTACATCACCGTAGTGCGATAATTAGAAATAATAATGTGCTTCCATCATCCACCATTTCCTTCCTTTGTGCAACCAATTATCGATGGCTATTAAAAACTCACACTAATTGTATTTTTATCTCATCCACCGTTTGCCTCCTCGCAGGTTTTTCAGCCGCTTCGAGCTTCCGCTGCTGGTGCAGAGTGTGGTGATGAACCTCACCATGTTCCTGATGATACACCTGTGCGTGAACGTGCGCCGGAACAACGCGATCATGCGTATGCGGGAGCGAGTCTTTTCAGGTCAGTAGTGCATCACTAATCGCTGGTGCATTGCCTCCACACGAGCTTGTGTGTGTGTGTGCGTGTGCGCGCACGTCTATGACCTGCAAATATGCCGACAGATGCCGACAGAAGGAGCAGTGCACTTTGCGGCCACCTTTCCCCCCAAACGCAAACACAGCAATCCCACCCCATGTGCTTTTCCTCACCAAACTGGCCCCCGCCTGGTGCATAGGATTCGTTTTCCCTCCCCTCGTTGGGGAAGGTTAGTTTTCGCTTCCAGAAGGCGTCGGCCGCGACGTAACGCTTACAAATATCCGCGCGCACCGAAGCACCACAATCCTATCTGCGGTTACTACAACCCTCTGATCCCCGATGAATCAGAGGGGTGGGGATGCTTCCGGGACGCTAAACCCTTTGGGCAGACCGCCCGACCAACAGACAGCGCAGTGTCCCGTACCCTGAAGCGTTTTCTTCTTCTATATGTGTTTCTATGGCGCTTTGTAAATAGAGATTTCATATGAAATTTGCTGCAATACCAAATGGGGGGGGAAGGACAGTTCCACCAGCCATCCTGGTCTCGGCAATTCCATCTAGCTTCGTTGCTGTAACCTTTCGTTCGAAGAGATTTTTTATTGCTTTCCGGCTGACTATGGTGTTTCTTTACTTGGAGTTTTTGCTTGGCTACCGTTTTATTTCGTTTGAAGGAAAAAAGTATTTTATTTCAAATAATCCATGGTTTTTTTGTAGATCAAATTTTGTCTGCTTGATTTTTAAATCGCGTTTTATATACTGCTCCTTCTTGGATTGGTTGCTTTTAAATTTGTGCTCCACAGTAGTTGCATAATAGTTCGTCACTCCTGACAAAGATGTGTAGGAATTCGTGTCAATCGATCGAACAGGGCTCTAGCTTTCAGCTTTTCAACAGCTGGTGTATGCTGCATACCATGCACCTTCTTGCGGGCTCCAGCGCTATAATAGAGTTTCGTTGCAGAAAGATTTCTTTTTCCCTCCTGTCCTTGAATAGTCCAAGGAAAACGGGAAGTGTTCTTTTGTTCAAAATATGCAACGGAAGGCAAAATAGGATCAATTTCTGTTCTTTTTGTTTCTCGTTTCAAGAAGGTTATAAGACAGATTCATTCACCGTGTACGAAACTCCTTGTAAAAGCAGCAGCTGCCTAAGTGGCGATCAACAAACAATCGGTACTTGAGGCAGAGAAAGGAATGCTGGATCAAGTTGCAGTTCTGCAGTGCCCTCGAGGCGCTTAATCCTCTGTCAGCAATCAGCTGTGCCTTGCCCGGATGCTCTTATCTGTCCGAGATCTATTTCGCTTCCCCGCCATCCGATTTCCTTGGTCCGCTTGACGTTGTTATCGTTGGCTGCAAAACTTCACTTGCTTTTCCTCGAGCCTTCCCCCGGAGTCCCCTTGTAGTTGATGCTTTCGACCTAGAGCAAAGGAAAAGTCAAATCCGTCACAAACTCGGACTTTTGTGTGATACTGTTTTTATTCTTAAATATTCTATAAAATTCACTCATACCGGACATCGACGACAGGCACGGATGTGTTCGTCTCCGAGAGCTACGCAAAGAGTGGCGAGGGAGCGCTGGCAGGAGGCGGTGGAGGTGCTGGTGGTGGTGTGGTCAATATTCACCGTGCTTCAGGGGCCAGCTTTGCCAGCCACCACTCAGTCACCGGCGGTGGTGCGGTCACCACGACGACCACGGCAACGGTTACGGCCAACCCGAACAACACGACCACCATCGGCATCGGATCGACGCTGGTAACACCGTCGTCGGACGGTTCCGCCGGGCAGCCGGGATCGCTGCGGAAGTCCCGATCGCGCCACTACATCCTCGGTACGTCCGGGACGAAAGGCCGCGCCACTCGTGCCCTCTTCCATTGTGTGTTGTGTGTTGTGTGGTGTGTTCCCTCCATACGCCATTTTCTTGTACATATCATCTTCATCTACATCACAAGCTGTTACCATGGAGGGCGTCGGGCGGGAGGACACACTCTCTTCATATAATGTCATCCGTTCATACTCGCACGTGCTCATGTATGGTATTACTTTCATTAACCCTCTCCAAGTGATGACCCTTCATCATGCGGTGGTTTGCCCATGAAAGGGAGAATTTGCCGAGCGAAACAAAATTAATGATGTTTGTTTTGGAGC
Organism: Anopheles coustani; assembly: GCF_943734705.1. NCBI lineage: Eukaryota > Metazoa > Arthropoda > Insecta > Diptera > Culicidae > Anopheles > Anopheles coustani. Next base: position 21,825,341 of record NC_071289.1, on the reverse strand, counting down.
CTCCGGTTGAAAAGAGTTCCAACGTCGTCTTTGTACTAATTCGCAGTTGAAGGGGGGGAAAAACTACGTCCCTGTTTGCGTCACCGTTTGCCAGCAAAGTTTTTTCCACCAACCATCTCGTACAGAGCGTTTCCCGTCATTCATTTGGGAGCTCAATCCTCCCGGTACGTTCAGGTCTTGGTCCTTCAGGGAGATGAGAAACCGCAAGCGGCGAAAAAAAAAGCAAATTTGCTGACAAAGTAGGATTGTCAAGCGCTGAACGTTTCCTGCAATTTTCATCCACACGCTTTTCCGCCCTTGAGTTGAAGGACCGTTAGCTCCTCAGGGTGGATGGAGCTTTCACCACTCCACAACCCACCCCCTTCTCCTTGGGGAAATCCAATCGATCGGTCTTTACAAGATTTCCAATCAGTCCTGCACCCCGTCCTCGTTTGTTGTTGAACTTTGGCGGAATATATCCATCGACCATCTCTCGAGGACGTTAAGGGGGAGAAACACCGGTATTGTGGCCGAAAGTGCCAATAGAGAAAAGCCTTGTTCCGTTTCTGGTTTCTTTCACTAATTGAAGTGATTTTTCCGGCCGGCACACACTTCTTCCCCGTTACTGTTTTTTTTACCTTCTTTCTTCCCGATGGGACCTTCAAAATACTATTATTGTTCGTGTCGGTGGATGTGAATGGTCCTTTTTATGTGACCTTCCTCGTGTCCTCCGGTCAAGGTAACGAACTCCGCTGTTACCTCCAGCACCAGCGAGGATTGCGCGTGTCGGGAGTTAATTCTGATTTTTCACGGCTAGCATTTGTGGTTCGGCTGATGTTACGTTGTTACTATCAAATGCCGGTGCTTCAAATGCTTCAAACATGGTGGAATAAAAGTTGGACCAAGACTGCGTGTAAAATAAACTTTTCAAATGAAATTCCTTTAAGAAACCTCAAGCTTTTTGTGGCTCAGACGGAATCATAAAGAAAATCATAACAAAGATAAACCAACCGTTTGTAATTGCGCCCTCCCGCTATGGTGCGAATGGACTAGTGATGGGAAATGGGAGCTGAAACGAACTCGATCTGGATTTGGTTCAAAATCCAGGGTCCTCCGCACTCGGATTCATGATTGCGATCCAACGTTCGAATTAAATTCCCTTGGTAATTCAGATTCTGTTTCCTTGCACTACAAATTAAGAATTCTGTTTCAGACAAAGTGGATCAACAGACGAGGTGGGTTCATCCCAAACAAATATTATATTTGTGTATTCAGTGTCGATTTTTGTTATTTTCAACAGTGAGCAACATGCTGTATATATCGTGTTCAGTTACTTTGTGCCCAAATAATGCGTAGACTGTGGAAAAGACACGATTACCTCGTGGTATTTTACATAATTTTCCATAAAGCCTTTGGATGACCCATCACCCATCGGTGGAAACAAACTAACAGAAGCACTGGATTACCTCGCGATGGCCATCAAATTAGGTGATACCGCGTCCTCAGTAAAGTTTACAGTAACAGTAACTTGCTAATACATCGGTGTTGTGCGCTTTTAGTGGTAAACAAAACTAAGATCGTTTCAATTTCAATATGGCTGCCACGACGAGGCTTTTGAGCTCATGTCTCTTAGGATCCACCTAGGATTCAGATCCTTTGGGAGCTTGATCTGTCTTGTTTGACACCCCCGGGTATGAGATTCCAGGGGATCTGGGTTTGTGTTTTACGATTGGTAACTGTCACAGCAATGTTTCAAATCGGATTAGCTGGATCCACCCCATATGGGAGCTGGATTGATTCTCAGCTCCGATCGGGTTTTCACATCACTATATCGGACAGAACAAGGAACTCCAACGAACTGTTGGCTGACGTCGTCACAGAGGTACGCACTTTTGCCCTAAAAATATGCCATTCTAAACATAGTCTCAGAAACGCTCCGAAACGAGCACCAGTAACGCAACAGAACCGGCAAACGGTCACGTCATGTTATCGCCAGACGGTAACGGCAGCCCCGAGAGCCAGCCGGAATGCATTAAGCACCCGGCACCACTTGCGGTTGATTAATTTTCCTTCCCCCGTGTCTTAACAGGGCTCCTACTTGCGGAGTGGCGAAAATAAGCCACATCGAGCGTCTTTAGGGAAGAATTTACCCGGCGGGAATTACTTAATTACTCTCCATCCATTTCTAAGTGGTAGCGCTCGCAAACTTTTACGTTTCCTCAAGGGACCCAAGGGAGGGGGATATACCCCGAATGATGGAGTGGCATCACACGGTGCACGGTGGAAACATTTTCCAGTCGGCATTTTGAAGGTCACGGTGAACTTTCGTTCGATGGCGTTCCGGGTCCCCCTTTTCCTGGAATTGATGGTTATATTATATTCCACACGTGCCCTTTAATGGGTAAACGTCTTTGCAAATTGTTAAACTTGCACATGATAATCCTTTCGACTATCCGGGCGCTGTCCTTCCTGGTGACGATGAAGTTGCCAACGGAAATGTGAACATCGGATGTGCGGAGTGCAACTTTGCAAGCTTCAGTTCCTCCCGGTCACGGCTAGAAAGGCCATTCGGAGTAGAGAAGGTGGTGTGTCCGATGGATCTATTTCACATTTGAACGATTTTCTCCTTCCCGTTCCACATTTTTCAGTGACCGCAAATATTCGTACACCTCGCCTCGCATTTTGCGGCCGAGTGCTTCCGGTGACATTCAACGTGCGAACGTGTCCTCTTGCTTTTCGCTCTCCGGCGGGCGAAGGATTTTCCTCGGTTCGGTGTGTCCTCGGGCGTACCGTTCAATCCTTTGCCTGTCCGCCCGTACCAACATAAATATCAAAGAGTTATGTTCAACGGCTTGGGCCCGTTTTCGCCGACGGCGAAAGCTTTTTGTTTCCGCTTCTTTCGTGACAGCACTTGGGGTTAGCATAATCAGCTCAGCTGGTTTCGTGTTTTGCTGCTAAGCCTTTCTTGGTTGGTTCCCCCCGACGACGTAGACACTCCTTGGGAAAGCTCCTTTTTGCCTACGACTTTAGGGGGAACAGGGTTAAGACGGGGGAGAGTATTGTTCGTTGATTGGATGAATTTACGATCCGGAAACAACGGTTCCCTCACGGCAATCGTTGAGTGTTTTCTTTGCTACAAAACTTGCTTGCTAATCCCATGTATTACTTTTAAAAATAAGCTTTGTGTACAGTGATAGCAACAGCTTTTTCTCTACTTGTACCTGGAAAACTGTTTGTTTAATGTCTACCTTTTTTGGCAAATGTTCTCATTTGTATTTTCAAAGCGATTTGCGATGAATTTTAACCTTTGACGACAAAAACTTAATTTTGATGTAGGAAAAGACGAAGCAAGATGCATGCAATTCAAAAATATACAAAATAATGGAACATGCTCAAACATATTCGATATGGCATTGATCAATATAAAAAAAAATCTAGAATTTACAAATGTATTTTGCATAAAATCCCAGAAATGTTAAATTTTTCATATTTCATATTAACATTTATGATGAACAATTCTTTGTATAAACAAAATGAAATAAATTATAGGAACATTTCTTCGTATTTCCGTTTTAGAAGCATAGATAAAATATAAAAACTTCTTAAAAAGCGTTATAATGTTTATTATTATCAATTTTCATTAAAAAAATCTATCCCACAATTTTCAATGACCAATGAAAATGAGTAATACTGAAAATTTAAGTGAACATTCAACATTAATTGAATTTGAATTTAAAATTTGTTTTGAAATTTTGTGGCAATAGCTGTACTCAAACAATTTGAGAAAAAAAATATTCTCTTGAACATTCTTGCAAAGATTGAGTTCAATCAATCGCTTTCAATAATTTTGTTTGTGTGCTTTCAACTGTGTATTTCTTTGAGGTTGGGCTTCGCAACAAACGATTAGGGTAAATATTTTCTCATTCAATGAAGCACGTGATAAAGCATGGCATGTCTCATGCAAGCGACGGAACTTTGCCTTCCCAAGGCGGGCGGTGGGCAAAACACAGCACCGAAAAACGAAAAACCCCGTACACAAACCAGCCGGAGTGTAACCAACCCGGAACAATATGTCCCGGAGTAACGGAACGGATGTGACCTTAAAAACCGATCAAACCAAAGTTCCTCGTCAAACGCAAAGGAGCACACCCAACACCCGTCCCCTCCTCCTCCTCCTCGGTCGCTGTCAAAACGGGGGCGGATGTTTTTTCTTGGCCTTGAGCTTCGACTTTGAAGCTCCTGCCGGAAATGTTGGGGCCCAGTTCTCGGGCGTTGGGAAAACAGCAATTTCCATGACGATGCAACGTCAGCTGACACCATTCCAGTGACAGGGAGGGGGTGGCGCTCTAACAAGGCTCATCTCCCGTCTCGGACCGAACGTGCGTGCACGTGATGTGGGTGGGTGCGTCGAAATAAATCATGTTTTTACAGCCTTGCTAATCCTCGCGTAAAACTCGCACACCGGCTCCTTTATGAAGGACGAAGGCTAAACGTTGTTATTTTTTGTATTTTCGGTGAAAGCCCCCAAGGAACCACCGATCCTTACCCTTGAACGGGCCTTTTAGATTGTTGCTGTTGGTGTTTCTTTTTTTTTTTTTTATTGCCAACCACGTCAATCAGAACCAATCGAGGCTTCGCTGCCTAAAAGGGGGAAAAGGATAACCCCACGGGAGCAGTGAGGATGATGGTGATGGCTTTCCGTGGCGTACCGTACCGCAGCGATGTTTTGCTGATGGGCTTTATTGAATTGATTTGGCTTTTAGCGGAGCTTTGGTTGATTTTCCTTCTGCACTTCTGTTTACACAACCCGACGGTGCGCCGGGGGACCAGCTTTTCGGCGGCCATCATCAATCAAAGTTCGCTTAATGATGTCACCACCATCAGGAATGGCTCAGCCTGTGTGTATGTGTGTGCGTTTGTGTGTTGAAATCACGAATATCCCCACTTTTAATGAACGTACCCAGTGGAACCGGGCTAATAGATAACGATGGCGGAAAAGGTGCGTCCACGTGGTGGTCCCTTTAATGCTTTCCAATGCTGCCAGAACGGACAACACGCTTTGACAGCTTGACAGAATTAATAGCTTTCGATGTGGGTTGGGCACACTGGAGGCCGAACAAGAAAATCCAAAATACATACACTCACGGCACCCATCAAGGAAAGCCAATCTTCTCTGACCCATCCTTTCGGAGCGCAGCGGTCGTTATCAGCGCCGAACGAAGGATACCGGCGCTCCTTCCTCGATGGGGACTTCATAAAAATGTAATTTGTCTTTCGCCGCTATCGCCAATCCGCTGTGGAAACGAATGATCGCCGAGTTTTCCCTTCCTTGCGCCAACATGGATATTGCAATTTATCGTGCGCATTATCATAATGGGACGCTGGTGTCAAGTTTGCGTGCGAGAAGGATCGTCTTCGGAAGGGTAAAACATAGGAAGGGTTATAAGAAAAATATTTCTTAGATTTTATTAATCTTTCGACGAGATTCGTAGATGTTAATCTCTTATTCATTTCAGTATCAACCGAATTCAGTTTCACAACCTCCAAACAACAATTCATATATACGTCAAATGTTAATTTTTAAATTGCGATAAATACAAGAAATTCCTGTAAATCTTTGAAGATTTGCGAATCAAGGATTCAAGGATTTACAATCGTTCCTTCTGTGTACAGATCTTTCTGAATCTGAATCTCAATTACCCAACGCATCACTTTGCACAATTAAACATTTTCAAAATCGATCAATAATATACTATTCAAACTGACCTTGGCCATCACTTGTTCGGAAGAAGATGCGCTCGTGCCACTGACAATTCCGACCGCCCGACCCTTCCTGTCCCTTTGCGTTGCTGTTACTGTCGGTAGTGTGAATGCGTCCTCCCGCGAATCTGACGGAGCACGTGCCGAGCCTTAAATTGGCGAGAATGGTCGTGCGCACCGCCACCCCATCGTGAGCATGCAATTATGGGCGCGAAAACCATCACCAAAGAGGAGGGAGGAAGAAAGGGGGAGTAGGAGTTGGGGACAAGCTACTGCATTTGCTGCCCCTTTTCGTGCATAAATGCAATTCCGGCTTTTCTCGCACAGCGTGTGTCTTACCGATCGATGCTCCTTCCCCCCGGATCGACGTGAGGGACGCGGAGGGGAGAAACATAAATATAATAAAACCAAATCGCGCACACTGCTCTGGGAGTGGTGATAGCTTCCGTTTGCTCGTCCTTCTATTCCGTCCCCCAACACAACAGGGGCAACGACAAAATGTGTAAGTAATGGCCAGGGTTTGGAGGCCACACCTGGATTCCAAACGAAACGGAACGGAGACGGAGGTTAAGGAGAAGGGGGTGGACTAGGTGCAATCGGTACCGAAACGTGCCGACCACGGTCGCATGTCCAAGGAAACGGCTCTTGTCATGTAGAAAAATAATCCCATTTGGTGTGGAAAACGGCCACTTCCTTTGGCGAGTGTGTGTGTGTTTTTTTTTGTCTCGTTTTTCGCTTCACTATTACTCAATAGGAGGTTCATCGCAACCGGCGTTCGTTCGTGTTCTGTCCGTGGTCGTCTTCATTTGCTTTGTTTTTCTCTCTGTTGGTATGTAATATGTCCCTTGTTGAGGCCAGATTTAGCCCCCGTCGTGTCATCTTCATCAAAAGGGATCACCGGCAAAGGAATGTTTGTTCGTTCGCTCGCTCGTTCGTTCGTTTGCATGTTTGGCTTCATCTCTGCCCATCATCAACTGCCGCAGCGATGGCATTTTGGAGTTGTGCGTGTCTTATAGCATGTGCTGTTTTTGTTTTGTTCACATCGGCCTCCTCGTTGGATATCTCGTTCTTCGCTTCGCCGTTCATTTGTGCCACCCATTCCATGCCACCCGCTAACCACCAATCCATCAACATAAATAATATCCATCTCAATGTCCCGTGTATAATCCCGGGGTTGGGAAAACACACGTGCAAGCCCAGGAACCAACTAGGTCTTGCGTTTGTTTGAAGAGCTGGCACGATAAATTTAATAATATTAATTGTGTTTCTGTTGTTCACTTTTTTTTCTCTCATTCTACCAACCACTTGCACAAACGTCCAACGCAAATGAAAAACGAAATGCTCATTCGTTGCTCACTCAAAATAAAAAAAAAATCTCCCGCACACACACACACACAAACACCTGTAGATTTCGATTCAAGGTACTTCTGGCAGTGGACGGATTTCCAGTCGTACGTCGACTTTATGCTGGTGGTGTGGGCCGTCGGGGCCGCCATCACGTATCTGATGCTTTCCGTTACCTGGTTCATGGAGTCGATCGGCTTCCTGGCCGTCTTTACCGAAGCAATGCTAGGTAGGTGCCGTCCGGAGATGGACTCGTTCGTTGGTAATATCCGCTTTTCTAATGGTTTTAATTTTTCAATCTCGCTCTCTCTTTCTCTCTCGTAGGCCTTCCACAGTTTGTAAGGAACTACAAGAATAAGTCCACCCACGGGATGAGCATCTGCATGGTGATCATGTGGACCGCTGGTGATATGTTTAAGACTGGTTACTTCGTTTTAAGGAACGCACCGACACAGTTCTGGATCTGCGGTACGCTGCAGGTAAGGTGGCCGTGTCAGAAGGCTCGAACCAACAGGCAACTAATCATCATGTTCTCATTTTTAGGTCAGCTTAGATCTCGCAATTCTCCTGCAGGTCTACATCTATCGTAAGAATCCAGCGCCCCGCAACGCGCACCGTGGCGATTAGCAGTTTGCCCCCCAAAATATGGCAACTATTCAAGGCAACAATAACAACAGCAATAGCAACAAGAACAGTATCCACTTGCATCGAAATCATTCGCCGAATGGGTGTCCGATCCTTTCCTCGCCCGACTCGCACGATACGGCACCGATCCTTCCGGGGCGGCGCGACATCGGGGTGGGCTGCAATCGGTTGCTTGGATTGGCCCCGCTTGCAGCGGCCTGCTCTTCGTCGGCCGCTTCCTCCTTCTACAGCAGTATGCTCGGTGCGGCGGAATGTTCGGTTTCGCTGCGATCGCGCACCGATCGCAACTCGCTCACGCCGGGTCGAGCGGCGGTTCAAGCGGCGGGCGGAAGAAACGGTCGCTTGGGCACCGGCTCCAAGTTCCATCACTCCAAGTCGCACTCGATCTCCTCGTCACCGCGTGAAACGACTCCCGTCCGGCACTCAGCGGTCATAGGTGTGCGCGGTGGATCAGAGAAGTTTAGCGATCGGCAGAAGACGGCCTCGTTGCCGCTTCCCAAGCGTCGCCAGCTGAGCTTGAGTGCGACCGAATCCAATGGGACGGGATTGGGCGAGCTGTGCGATCTTGCGGCCGACAATCAACCTTCCCCAAGGGGGCATGCGGTGACGGGCGGCGAGGAGGCCTTTAACTGCCACTCACTGACGGGTGATAATTGTTCCTTCGACACGGCCACTTCCGGGCTCGGTGGACAGCAGCAGAGGCGTGATTCGAGTTGTACGCTCAACAGCAACAGCTACAAGGAGCAGTACATTCTCGGGTGTGGGCACTATCGGAGCAACCTGAAGCACTACGATGCGCTGCTGGCAGGAGGATGTGTTTCGAGTGAAAAGAAGCCTACGGTTGGTGCAACGCCAACGGGGAAGTCCACCCAAGGGGAAGATTTGGCAATGGTCGAGCTGGGCGAGAAGGGTCGGAGACCGAGCGAAGGGGAAGATACTCGGCTGAAGGTGGGTGAAACGAGCGACGAGAAGATCCCGACCGTGCAACCGAAGACGCACCACTATCCAACGAACGCAAAATCGCTCGAAGACATCTTATGACGGCACGCATCACTGGCCCTGTGGCCAGTGATGAATGCGGAACAAATCGAGCGGCTGGAGCAACGCCAGCAGTCTCCAACAACCACCACAACCATACCCACTATGAACCATGAATCTCGCACGATGCGATCGGTCGAAACGCAGACGGACCTACTGGCGGACGTCGTGACGAACTGCTGCTGTAGCGAGGATGCGGCTAGTGTGTCCGGGCTGGTGGAGGACCTTCGGCACGATGGGGACACTCTCTTCGACGAGGGTGAAACCGGCGATGGAGACGCTTCGTCACATCACGGAGAGGAAGATGCATTCCAGGTGGTGCACAGGACGTCGGATGAATCGACTCGGATCGCGGTTCACGATCCAAGCAGGACGAATAATGCCGGTGAGCAAGATGACGATGACGATGACGATGATGATGACGACGATCTCGTGGACGAAGACATGGTGGAGCGTTCGCGTAGCTTGCGGCTCGTAGCGGCTAACAATATGTTCAACTTCAACAAGCTCGAAATCCTTAACGAACGCTCCTGCTCCGTCAGCGGCAGCAGCGAAGGTGGTGGAAGCCAACGGACCACCGTCGGTCCCATATCGTCGCTGCTCTGTTCAGCCTCCGGAACGGGCACCAGCACCAGCGACAGCAATCGAAACCTGTGCGAAAACGAAGCGCACGTGGCTGTGGACGATGCGATCGCGGCGGCCGCTTGCGCAAACGAGCAGCTACGGCAACGGCCGTTGGTCGGCTCGCGGCTCGACTCGCTCGACGCCATCTTCATCCAGGAAAGTCCGGAAGTAATTTTATAGCAGTGGCCGACGAGAATCCTTCTTCGACTCACTTCGATCGCCTTGTGAAGGGAGAGCAAACGTGGGACACACTGAGGCGCGCACGATCGAGGAACGGGGGAGGATGGGACGAAACGATAACAAAGACGGATTAAGAATCTGACTCGTGTAGGGAACGAAAACAAGTACTACCAAACAAACCAAAACCGCAAACTCTACTGCACTTGAATAGGATAATATTTTTGGGGGGTTTTTAAAACTAACATCATCTGCCTGTCTGGGACACCGGGGATCGCAGTGGCCATCATCACCGTGGTCAACGTGGTACGGGGACGGGTTAATTTATAAATTGTAAATTAAAACTAGCGCCTAAGGGAATGTAAAATAGTAGTCACAAGAAAGAGACTTTATTTTTGTAGCGTGTAGATAATGGCAGCGGCTAATCATAATCATCTCTACATGTTAACGTGTGAAAATACATTTTCGCAAGTTCGCGCGAATGAGATTCCTCCGGAGGAACCCTTTCCACTAAGTATGAACCCAAGCAATCAACAGGACCGCCATTGCTTCCCCGTCTTAAAAACAAAAAAACATGTGTTCTTTCCAACGAAGACAGATGGATTTTGTTTGTTTGTAATTACGCTGATGTTGCGTACGTTTCGAGTAAGCAATTAGTTTATTTTCTTGTCTAGATAAGTCTTTTTCCTTCTTCTTTTTCGAGCGTATCAGAGAAACTACTTACGATGTGAGATTAGTCTAAAGCACCCTGAAAGCAATTTCTGTAAGTCGATTTACATTCACTCAACAATGCCAACAATGCCGTTCCGAATAGTGAATTTAGCTATATTAAACGTAGTGAAGAACGTTAGTAAAGCCTGAATCCAAACCTTCTTCCTACCTTAGTCCAATGAATTGAAGCAATTGAAGCACGTGATTGGTGTTGTTTATCTTGAGTTTACGTTGAAACCCTGTTTGTTTTGTTTATGTTCGGTTGAAGCTGGCAGAAAGTGATTGTGGGAATTTTCAGTGCATTCGCCCCATTCGGAAAGAGTCTCTAAGTGTAAGAGGTTTTACAACAATGCGCCCTAATCGAGAGGTTTTTCTTTACATACCTTGCATTTGCTTTTTCAAAATGCAATGAAGGAGAAGGGAATCGAGCCTAATATTTATGATTAAGAAAAGTCCAAACTAACTCAACGCTATGTAAAGAAAAAACTAACATATATCGCACACTGATTGAAATAATCATAATCAGTTACTAACACACCTCTTCCATTCAATGGGCAATAAGTTGAACTCTGATGCGTGCGATCCGCGAGCGGGAAATGTAGGAACGATCGAGTGAAAGGAAACTATCACCCTATATGTATATCTCTTTTGCAATCCAATTCTTCCCTCAGCTATACGAAACGTAACCTTGAACGAACGGAAACAATTTTACAAACTAAGCTGCATTACGCACCTCCAATAGGAACCATTCTTGACTGCACTTTGGTTCGAGTGCCGATCGAATCGTTGGTATACCACAATCATCTATTCTACCCAAAGGAAGTTAGGAACATAGGAACTTTAAACAAACTATGTTCATTTGTTTTAATACCCCAAAACGTTTGGATTGGATGTAACGCAAACAACAATCTTAAAATGAATCAAAGTTTTCTTTCACCGAGACAATTCGGACGGTCGACCAGAACAGAACTATCATTGCAACGTAAGAGTAACCAGTCAAGTGCCATCTATGTTAATTGTACTATCGTTTCGATTTCTCCAGGAGCAGGTATATTTTTCACGCAGCCGTGGATTAAGTGTGTGGCTGGAGGCATCAACTGTATGTGTAGAAATGGATAGAAGCTTTAGCAGAATGAGAATGAAAACTAGAAACGAATACACTTATAACCACTGCAATGTAACAAATTACATTCTATTGCCTTTCAAACGAACGATACTAGAAGAGACTTGCGTGTAATGAGACTAAAGGGGGGAAAAGGTGAAACAACAAATCAACTAATTTAACATCCCTAAGCAAAACACGAACGTCCCGTGTGCGATGAGCACGGATTCGATTTGCATTTTTGTTTTGCAATCGGTGATAGACCTTTTTTGCGATGCAATTGTAGCTAAATTCAGCATCGGTTAGATGTTTTGTTTTCCCCTTTTGTTGACTCACAAGTACGAGATCATGTTAATTTCGCGGACCAGTTTTCCATTGAATCTAGCCGATTGGTTTTCTCCCGTTTAAAAAGTGCATGTGTTCGACAAAGCACGTGCACTAGCATAGTGATAGACGAAGAGGCTTGCTGATAGGACCGAGAAGCAGGAAGGCAGGTTGATATCCGAGATAAGTATAATAAACGAGAAATGATAATCATAATTCTTTCGACTGTGTAACCATGTCACTGGTGAATTTTGAAAGAATTACTAAAAAAAATATAAATAACGGCAAGGTTTAGTACATAGAACGCGTTAATTTAAAACACTTTCAAATGGAGCCGCCCAGTCATCGAGTTGCCATGGGGAAACTTTTCCGCATGCTTCGTCGTAGTGAAAAAGTTCCGTATGGTGTGAAAAGCTCCCGCAAAGCTTGGTGTGCTTAACATTGCGAGCGGGAAACATCGCAAAACATCGTCCCATCCATGGCGCCACCACGCGAAATCGGAGATAAACCGGCCGTCAGATGGATGGGAGAACTGAGAGAACGTAAACATCTCGCGTGCGCTAGTCCCATGCTGCCGCTCGGCACGGAAAGCACGAAGTTTGACAGCGTGCTTGGGAACGGGTCCGCCGTTTCGCTGATACATTCGCCTTCGAACGCGCAGTTGGCGTTGAACTGTTGTCGTGTTTGGATCGTCGTGCGCGGATCAGATACACACGCAGTTGTTTGTTACGGCAGTACGCGGAGCAAAGCTAGGAAAACACGCTCTCCGAGGCCGCAAGGATCGAAATAGTGAAGGAGGAAGAGTGTGAATGCAAACGCGCACAAAAAGTATACGTGAAAGCAAAATTGTGCACAGCGGTTTACACCGGTTTGCGTCACATTGTGCTGGTGTAATTCCTCCATCTGGTTTATTTACGAATCGCGTCCGAGTGCATTTGTGAAGGTACATACTACGGATATAAGGGTTGGGGGGGTAAAACCCTTTCCTCCTTCAACGTCGAACCGCTCAAACTCGTACTTGGGAATCAATTATCTTTCGCCAAAACGCCTCCAAAAATAAATCAATCGACCGACAGCGCTTTCAATTTGACCGAACGGCCGTGTCGAGGCCCCAATGTGAACTCTCCGTTTATCGGCCCGAGCCGTGTGCCTCATCCGATGGGGGCAAACAACATGGAGGATTCAGCCTTCTTCACGTTGTTGACGCGCCGTGCAGGGGAGAGAAAATTGAACGCGTCAGTGCCTTTGACAGCGGTGAATGTAACCGAAGGCCACCGCCGGCCTGGTACTTCGTTTAATCGTTAAATTTCAATCCGGTTTCCTTTTTTTTTTTTAACTAAAAGCTTCAAGTGACGCGATAGTTCTCGGACAGCTGATTTTCGAATGGTCCCTCCCTTTTTCAGGGTCAAAGCGAAGGGTTCGTGTACGCTAGGTGTATGTGTATGTGTGTGTTTGTATTTGTTTGGCTTGCGTACGTGCCTGAAAACGGTTAACACGGTTCATCGTTTCGAACGGCATCGTTTGCATTTTTAAAATTGATATTTACAGTGAAAGCCGTCATATCACGCTTCGCGGGCCAGTTCTTGTTTCCCTTGGGTCGTCAACACAAAAATGTTCATAACGAAAAATCATCCAAGCTTCTCTCGCGTTTTCTCGCCTTCCTCCGCAAGTGTACTTGTGTGTTGTATTTGAAAAAAAAAATCGCTCCGGTGACCTACAATCCCTCCCCCTCGGTTGGTTTGCTAAAGCTATCTGCATGGCTTTCTTGCCCTCGGGCAGTCGGCAGCATCCAGATCTTCCATCAAGAAGTGCAAACGGTGTAAAATCCTGCTGCACTGGTGCAGCCGAGCTTGCACCCGGGTGCATTCCGGCGGTGAAAGCAAATACCACCCGACCGTTTTGCTGATACGCCCGGCCCGGCGCAGCAAGAGTAAGAGCGTCGGTGTTGGATGGTGGGCACTAAAACAGTGTTGTGTGCTTATCGCGAACCCAGTAGCGTCGGTGCCGGAAGTCGGTGCCGGTCTGCTTTAAAAGCCCCGCCTGTGCAGCCAACCGGCGGGGACCGAGAAGGGATAATAAGCAGCTGCAATAATTCTCGACCGCTGCCTGCGGTCCCCAGCGGGGCGACGCGAGAGATTGCTTTATGTCATCGGCTCCATCTCGAAGCACCCCGCCCCGTCGAAGGGAGCAAAGTGAAGGTAAGATTTGCATATTTTATTTATTTTTCCACTTTTTTTTATTCTTGTTTTGTTTTTTTTTTGTTTTGCACAAGAAATGTTATCCTGCGCGCCACCGTCTACCGTTAAGCTGTTTACGGATGGCGTTGTTCAGGCGACTGTCACCTGCCTCCCCTCGAAGGGGTTTCCAACCCCCTTGCCACAGTACGCAAAAGGGAGTAAAACTTGCACTCTGAATAATGCCACCGTGCACGGATAACGGTTACTCTGCACTCTTCCCGGGGCAAAAAGCAATCAAGTGATTAAAACCCATCGTGCAATCCGCCGAGGATTGGGGACAGTGTCCCAACGGTGGCTGGGGACGGTTCGGTTCGGGTGGCGAAGGAAGTAGTTTCTTTTGATTGGCACTGTGGCGCATGGAGAGTAATTGATTTATGAGCATCGAAAGTAGATCATTGAGGAGGTCATTCGGGGCAGTGAGTGGTGATTGTTGGGACCACGTGTGCATAATCCATCACCGGCAAATGGGATGGAAATATATTTGTGCTACACTTTATTTTTTTCTTGTAATACTACAACATCTGAATGTCGTATGTTCGCCAACATAATGGCAATTGAAAATTTAACGTTTAAAAATGCAACTTTAGTTCCTCAATTTGCATTCGCAACAAATTGTATTCTTCAGTGGACGTTTATTACTCTAATTTCCATTATGAATTTTATCAATCGTTAATAACCAAGAAAAGATTCTCGATGGTTAAAAATATATCTTCTTCATTCGAGCGCTTATGTTTGTACTTCTTTTATTTAGGAATTAATGTTTGAATTATTTTCTTACTTACTTCTTTAAAATGTATCTTTCGTAATGAAGTCGGCTCTCAATGATTTATACCCACTAACTGCGTCACAGCTGGTGCGTTGTGTATTCGAGATCATCATTTTTTTTTAATAATCTCATTAATAAAACATCCGTCGAATCAAAAAGTAGCTCGCGAGAGGTTTCTTCCGGTTCGCGACGCAAGTTGAAAACGCTACGAACCGTTGCGCATAAAACCATCGCCATAATATTTACCGCACCGTAACGACGCCGGGAAGCTGCCTCGACAACAGAGAACAGTCAAATGCGTGGTCGCGGAACGCCAAATGGATCGTTTATAATTACCCAAAACTGAGTTCCGTTTCGACGCCACGATCGAGACGATCAAGCAAACAAAGAGCACGCAGCTGTGTCGAGAAAAACAAGCTCGGATTATTTCCGGTACTTCCTGCTTCTTCGGCACCCGGAATATCGACCGATCGTGACCGATATCTTGTTGATGGTTTTGGCTACAAAATCTTTCCGTCAACTCGCCGACCGCGGCCGAGACAGGTTTCGCTGCGAGGACCCGGAGGTGCGTGTGAAGCGGGCAAGGTCATTGCAGCTCGATCTCGCGGGTTCGATGATCGCGTTGTGAGATGTTTGTGAAGCTGCGATCGAGCTTCTCTTCTCACTATGGGTGCGTTCTTTTTGAACATGCAAGAACAGAAGTAGCTTCAAGTCGAAATGGCTGGTCTTGGCGTTTTTGTCCAACCTTTCGCTTCCTCGGTGCATGACGACGTCCCCCCCCCCCACTTGTTTGAACAAATGGTGGGCGGATTGTTTGTGCTGTTACTCTCGCGTGGAGTTATCAACCCACAACACGGCGATGCCTTCGACGATGGAGTCAATCTGGCGAAGCTAAACAAAAACCACAAGCTTATCAGCAGCGCCTGCATGTGTTTACATTTTGTAGCACGCGTGCAACGAACGACGTTCGCTGGCGGTTTGCGCGGTTTCGAGTTCACTGAACAAGGTGTTACGCATTCATCGCGGGCTGCTCTCTGGTGACCCTCGAAACGGTCATCCGTCGTGAAGAAACGATGAACAATGAAAGCCAATTCGAGCACGCACACCGATTCTTCTGCTTTGGCTCTTCGGCTCCAATGAACCCGCGGAAGGTCGACTCGAATGGGTGGATTTCTTTTTCCACGTTACAAAATACATTGCAAAATGATGCTAGACGATGCATCATAAAAAATCACTTAAGAAGGCTGCTTTTAAATTAATAAAGACATAGTTATTAATTCAATTGATCTTAATCTCAATTCATCTTGATCTTAACTCACTTTAAACTATTGATATAAAACTCATGAAATGAAACTCACATTTAAGGTCTTTATAGAAACAAAAGAAACAATTCTAATCAATTTGATAAAAGTCAGTCTTAATAATCTTAGTATATTAAATTTAATAGTTCAAATGGCGTGGCGTAATAAACAAACACTTTTCCTTAAAGCAGTGTTTGAAAAGATCCTGACTATAAAAAACAAACTATAATCATATCTAATCATACGTTTTACTTGGAAAAGCACTGTATTATGGGTACAGTTGTCAAATATGAAATGACAAAATTAGGTAAACGGTTGATATTATCAAGTCCTATTGGATTGTTTTTCGTTGGTTGCATTAAATCAAGCGGTTGGACGTTGCCGAACCCTGCATTACTTATTACCTTGAGGCAAATATTGCTGATCTTGTTTGAATGAAAGTTTATGTAAGAAAATCTTGGAAGATTTTATTACCAAGATTGAGATATATGGCCTTGGAAGTAGACAAATAGCATAAAAACCTTTTACGGAAAGTAAGGGCTTATCTCTGGCAGTGTTCGTTTTATTTCTCACTACAATCCCAAACCCCGGTTGACGTAAACACTGACGCGAGCCTACCTTCAATCCACGGGCTGTGAGGGTGTGCTTAAATCAAGCCCACGTTATCACCACCATCCGGTCATTATCGGTGGATTACGAAGGGCTCTATCCTTGCGAGCGGAAGCCCAGTCGGAAGTCCGCCTCAGAATGGTGTGAGATCGACAGTAAGCGCCTCGGGTGTTGCCACTTCCGGTCCAAAGGATGAACCGAATCGTTTAATAGAATACTTGCGGGGGGTTTTAGTCTTTCGCTTCCTTGATTTTATTTTTTCCTGCAGACCGCAAACTTGCTTCCTCTTGTGCGTACCACTCTTCTTTCCCACCGTCCTTTCTCGTTCGCCCTACCTTTTTGCCTTTCATCTTCGTTCATCATCGCCTGCATTAAAGTTTTCCACGCCTCTCACACCAATTCACACCCGCAGGCGGGCCCACCCGGGAAATAGTGCCGGGAATTAGTGAAGGGACAGAATACTTCCCCCTCCCTCCGAGCTGGACCAGTTCAAACAGTTTACTTTGCCAAAGAGGCGAGAAAGAAAAAAATGTGTGGTGGCTTTGTTTTTGGGGTTTCAGGAGCCAAAGTTTTGTGTCGTTACGACGCCACGACGCAGAACGACGCATCCGCTGCGGCCGCCCAGCGGGAATCTTTGATCCTTTGAAAGCTGCTTCCCTTTTCCCGACACCAACACGTTGACACGCGCCACAACACGGCAAATGGAAGGAAAAACACACACCGAAAGTGGAAGAAAACATCGCCACCTTTTCGGTCCTTCACGGCGGGTGGTGAGATTTCTTTAGTGGATTTTTCCACCACCGACCAACTGCTGGTGTGGTTTGGTGGTGGGTGTGAGAGTGTTGGTTTTGTGGTCGCACCAACCGTCAAACAATCTGCTTTTCCAAAGCTTATGAACCTCGGGGAAGGGGGGCTGGGAAAATCTCCATACCATGTCGCAAACGGGACGGGTTAGGCGGACCGTGACCGCAGGATTTACATCCACTTTATTTTCTTCTGATTTGATCAGATGGTTCCATTTTCCTTTCTCGCACTTCGAACGTCGTCTGTCTCCGTAGCGTCGATATCGATTATGGTAACGACGGGTGTTCGGGTGGATTTGATGATCGGTTTTTCTACTGGGAAGTGGGGGAAAAGCCCCGATGGCGCCAGATGGTGTGAAACTCATTATCATTGTAGATTTTAGTTTTATGGAGCGAAAACTTGCGAGTGAGCAAGCTCGCTTTCGTCTACCGATGGCAACATCCAAGCGAAGTTTCCATGACGACAAAGTGCTACGACGCACTTGAAATATTTCAATTTAAAACATAAAACAACGATTCGTAAACGTGTTCTTTATTATAATTTTACATATTGTTACGATATGTGTGTATTACTTAATATTAGCATTTTTTTCCTAAACATGACATCATTGCTTGAATACTTGGAAGCATAAGGGCGTTTCTGGTAAATCGCTCACATTCTATGAACACCTTTTTATCGCTTCCATTTTCTATACGCCCCTAGCTGTGTCCAGCTTCGGAAAAACTTATCAATTCCCGCAACCGTCGGACGTGTTTCCTGCTTCCGCTTTATCGGTCTGTCACTGACTTGTTTAACCTTTTTGGCCAACACTCGTTGCCTTCCATAAAGAAGCGAGATGCGTGACCCGTGCCATGGCTTGTTTCTGTAGCGTTTCCTATTTCCCAAGCTGCAAACAGCTGCAGTCGTCAAGAGGTGAAGTCAAAGAACTTTGGAACGAACCGAACTTTCTTGCACCACCACCAGGACTCGCTGTTCTTTGTGCGTTTGTTCGGGCACCACATGAAAACACGAGCGAACGTACGAACGGCGACTGGCTTCGGTGGCCACACGCTTCCCCCGGGGTGGTGGTGGTGGTGCGGGGTTTGGTGAAACAGGTTTTTCGCACCACCCCGTCCCTCCTCTCCAATGGCCGCGGGCCTGGGTTTGGTTTCCGCATTTCAAACCGCGAACCGACGGTGTTGGGGCGCGAGACAAGGTAGAAAAAGGTTGCTCAAGTTTCGCCCGTTCCGTGGACGCAGATCCCGGGAACCTTGAACTTCAACTTGTGTACACAGGAGCAGCGCACACGCACACCCGTACCCGAAATGCATACGCCATAGGAGGGCCATCACCGAGCAACACCCGACGCAGTTCCATCATCTTCTGCGAGGGGCAGCTCGAGCGTGAGTGTTCCATCCCAGCCAGACCAGTCCGGACCGTGCAGAGATTGTATAAATGTACGCCTTGCAACAAGCTTCAACAGAACACTCCGCCGACTAATGGGAGCTGGCATTAAATGAATAATGAAACGACCGAGTGGCCCCCGGTGCACTTTATGCGCCCGGGGGAGGGATTTTGGTTTTTAAAGAACCTTCTTATTTTCGCCACCGGCGACACGCTGACAATGAACGATGCTCTCTCAAGGGGGGAAAATGCGTGGGGGATACATTTTGGTCAGGAAAAGTGATAAAACAGTACAACTTGTTAACGAGTTGTAAAACTAAAAGTAGAACCCTCACTACAAGCTGGTTTCAGCGTCGGTTCGTGGTTTGGTTGGTTTTTTTCCGCATGAATTGTATAACTTGTAGCCAAAATAACTTCGTTTTATTTTTTTTTTATTTTTTTTCACAACATACACTGTTGTTGCAAAAATCCAAATATATGAATGTTTCTTTTGTTTAGTTTCTGTAATATTTTTTTCAGTTTATTTCGCGCTTCGATTAGAAGTCTAGTAAAGAAGAGTATTTTAACACTAAGCTTTAACGTTTGCGGTGAAGACTTTAGACTTTGAATTGTTTTTTTTTGTGTTCAAAAAGATATATTTATTTAACAAACATGTAATTTATCCTTTCTCGCCATTTAAACACTGCAAAAAAGTAGAACAGAATGATTCTTAAATAGAAATTTGAATGACTTCCGCAGGGAATCTTCTTAGCCTTTCAAAAAGGCTATTTTCAAGTTGGGTACAATAATAACAAGCATTTCAAAATATTCTAGCTTTTAATCACATCATTGTAGATAAGTACAAATCAATATCAAAAAAGTTGTAAAAAGGGTAAGCTTCTTTTTTAGATGATGCGACATCCGCTAATAGTAATAGCCTTCCCTCGAGGAGACTAAAACTAAAAGGTTAAAACTTTCTTGTTAAACTGATTGCGAATGGTACGATTAGGTATATAATATCTGCATTACTGAAAGGGGCGATTTAAAATGTTCAAAAAGTATGCACAAACTTGCCGAGAACCATGATAAAAAGACTGATTTGATATGTTTGTATGACGACGAACTGATGCTTTCTTGAATGTATCAAAAGTTCTAAATTTTATTTAAAACCGAATTAAATTTAAACGAAAGTTAAATAAAATACCACCCAGATGAACTTACGACAATCTCTGGTCAATGATGAGAAAATTGGCGTAAAACAAGAGAAGTCTAATCAATTACCAGAACCTACCGGCACGGTGAAACAATTGCACGCTACTACATTCTAATTTAGCGCTCCGCCAGCCGTTTTTAATGGGAATCGCTAATAATTTATCGATCGAATCGGCAGTATAACAGAACATGCCCACTACGAGGCGTCTTGTGACGGTCCAACGGCGAGCGAAACCGGGAAGGAGAATTAAACGTGAGCGGTGTCCAGTTTTCAAGTTCTTTGCCATCGATGTGGCGGGAGGCGAGTGTCCTTGAGCCCCCTGCCGGATGCCATTTGCGACCGTTCCTTCACGGGGTCCGCATGATGAATGCTGGGTGGAAGATAAAAAAAAATAATACGGAAGGGCGAGTTCGAGTTTTTTTTATGTGCGCCTCCAATGACTAATCTGGTCGAAGCATTTAACACAAACAGACACACACATGCGGGTCGCCATCGAATGGCGAAGAAGAGACTGGCTTGGAAGCAACTGCCGGCATCCCCGGGAGTCGATAATCGGATAATCGAGTAATCCAGAGGGGCATTTCGTATCGGCAGGGAGGGAGGGTAGGTGGTTGGTTAATATGCGTGAAGTGCGAAACGCGTCTGCGGCCCGTCTGGAATCGGGTGTTCGAAGAGTTGAAGGTGAACCGCCGCTGCGTGCCCAGCAATATGGCGAAGGGGGTAGTTCACAGCGTAATAACAATAAAACCGCCGACCAGCGGCCAGAAGTGCGCAAAAAAAGCGCCACAATCGACCATTTATGTTACGTCTCGCGACTCGCGCGACGGCTCGCCCGTTCATTCGAGCGTGAACTCGCTGAATGTCGCTCGCGGTCTGGCGCCAGGCGAAAAAGGCGTAACGTTACGCGCGTGCAGAAAGACGTCGACCGGTCTCTCGGCCATGCGTGGCGTCGGGTAGCCATTCGGGTGGACCATTTTCGTCCACCAGCTCTTTTGTTCGTGTTCGAGACTTTCGTGGACACGCTTATTGCTTCGATCGATCTTTGGCCGGTGGTAAACGGCTTTTTTCTATTTTGCTTTGGATTATTTCCAATAATCGACGAGAACAGATGGTAACAAATGGCCAATCCCTTTTTTGTCGCTTACGGTTGAGGGATGCTGAACAATGTTCATCTCACACAAGTGATTTGAATTTACAAATCGATAGAGTTTATATTAGGGTAACCGTACCAATAGTGGCGCAGTTGACATATTTATACCAATTATGATCGAAACACGACTTTTCTTCAGAAAAACATCTATTTTTATCGTGACCCATAAATACACGAAATGTGTATATTTCTGCCTAGTCGGTTGTTCCTATTATTGTGGTATCGTGTACCTATAGTGGTTGTAGTACAGAAAACATGGAGAAGACTGAATATATTTTGACTGTAACTTATTTTTGAAGCGTATTTCAAACAGAACTGCAAAATTACTCATAGACCAATAAACTGTCTTGGTCATAGACCAATGCATTGGTCTCATAGACCTCTCGTAAACCAATGCGTTTTGCAGTTAGTTATAGCAAGATCAATAGAAAAGAGGTCGCAGCATACGATGTAACGAGCCAGAATCCGAAGACCATCACACTTAATTTCACCAATGATGGCGACTTACAGGATCCATATCCCGTAATTTCACACAGAACAACAGTTTCTCTCCGCGCGACGATTGGTACTCTGATCCAAAATTTCGAATTACCTATTTTGTTTAAGAGATTTTAGCTAAGATCTCCCCCATACATGTATGTTTATAAACACTTTTTCAACCAACTGTCACAACATTGGCGGAGTAGAAAATAGCTTTGACCTAACCTCTCTTTTTACTGATCTTGATTTCAAGCCTTAAGGAAATCATGGCCTATCTGATAAATTCTTAAGAAATCCTGTCCGGAAAATGTTCATTTTGAAGCCTTAATTTATCTTATCTTATGAACACTCCGCAGATCAAAGACTAGAACAAATAACTCTATGGTATTTATTTCGTCGTAGAGCTCGAATTTTATTCCACTACAACCATTTTTGGTGGTTGCCACTAATACAACCACTATTAGCCACCACTGTGGCAGCATTTTTCTATTACACAAAGCTGGAACTCTCAAATGCAGGATCTTGCTCAAATAGTAAAGAATTGAAATTAATATAATAAAATAAAATAAATAGCAGACAAATGCCTATTTGAGCTGGGATAATTATTTACTTCTCTGAACCTGTTGAGAAAATACTTCCTACTCATCCGGAAACCCAAACGAACGATTCCTTCCATCACATGCTAACCGGCAAGCAGCAAGAAAGGATACGTTAATAAGCGGATAATGAATATGCACCTAATTAAAATGAGCACTTTATCCGGCCCCCGTATTGCACACTATCGTCTCCGGTTTGTTCGGCCAACCGAACGACGAAACTCATCGCGATAAGCCGAACTCTCCTGCCTTTCCGGCGAGCCTTCCATCGCCGCTCGACACATCTCGACGGCAGCTGCTATCGCCGAGCGATGCAAAACACTCGGAAAGCTTTGTAATGCTTTATCCGGATCGCTCAAACGAAACACCTTCCACGTTTCCGGTGCACTGAAGTTCGTTGATCCAACGAATGCACCGGGGCAAGGCAGCGAAGGTGTAGTGTGCATGGTTTTATTGGTAGATGAAATCGGCAAACAATGCTACTCCCCCCCGGTTCCAGCTGTGAAGAGAATAGTGTGTGCAGATTTGCTCGAGTCTGACGTATGCAAACGAGTGTTGGAATGTTGTTTTTCTTTCCGAAAGCCCAACGAACACGAATGGATGCACCTTAACAACGAGTCAAGGTGCGCTCGAAAAGGCAACCTCCGATAGAGGCAGGATATTTAGTTTCCAGGAAATATTTTAAACACCTCTCCGAGTGCTCTCTAAATGCTATTGTGGTTCAGAATTTCGGAAAACTTCAAACGGCTTGGTTATCCTTGTTGAAATCGTAACGATAACACACCATCACATTGTTGCAACGGAAGCTTATGCTTCGGATAACGAAAACGTATCACTGAGGATAGGGATTCCTTTAATTTTCATTAAAACAATCCATCGACCAGATTTTAACGTTAAAGAGAATAGATGTTGGATTAATTTGCACTTATTGTTATATACTTTACTCACAGAATCTATTATGATGGTTGGTTTGTAATCTTTAAAACAAGCCTTTAAACCAGCATTTGCTGCCCGAAAACCTGCAACACAGCATAATAATTCTCGCCCAATCGCATCGCTACGCTGGATATGCGGGGCATTTTCATCTCAACACACACTCAACTGCACGCATTCATCCCGTCTGACGAAGCGGTCTGAAACGATGCTGCTCCTGCAACGATCAGTCAAACAATAGCGCCAAGATTATGTGGCGGGCATCATCATCATCATCATCGTCATCATCGAAAACATCGAACAATACATTCTACCGCACATTCACACAATCGCACACCAGCCCACATTGGTGAGGATGTGCATGTTTAAAGACCGCTCGGAAGGCGTGTGTACGCTGCTCGAGCATCGAGGATTAATGTTTCGCCGAGGTGCTTTGCTTTTGTGCACAAATACGAGAACGACGCGGAGTCCTTGAGCATATCCTCCGTTGGCATCGGCTTTCCTCTCCCCATCCCAGCCCGTCGTTGCGTCGTGGCCTTGCCATGGGGCCATAGACAAAAGTGCAGTGCAAACATATCTTTTAAAGTGTCACGGTTCCTTATCTTTGCCCTGGGTTTTTCTTTTCATCGCCCGTTTCTTCCGCTCATTCGCTCGCTCGGTCGGTTGAAGAAATAAATGGTGCCAGCGTCGTATGTGGATTTGATTATTTTCTGTGCCTGAATGTTGCTTAACATTAACTTTTTTTTTGTGCTCACCTTCCCCCACTCTCTCTCTCTCTCTATTGGGGTTGGAATGGTTTTTCTCAGTCTTCCGGTACGCGCCGGTATCGTATCATATCGTTGCCGGAGGGAATCCGTTCAATTTTAGGAAAGGAACCCAAAGAATGAAGGCCACGCCAAAGCGTGTGTATCGTTCATGAACCGTTTATAGTGTGCCCGGTATCTGTGCGCAACCTTCGTTGGGGAGCTGGGCTTCCATTTTTTGTTTCGTTCCAAGGTATAACACTCTTTTCTTATCCTCGT
This sequence comes from Anopheles coustani, assembly GCF_943734705.1. Taxonomy (NCBI): domain Eukaryota; kingdom Metazoa; phylum Arthropoda; class Insecta; order Diptera; family Culicidae; genus Anopheles; species Anopheles coustani. Next base: position 21,801,164 of record NC_071289.1, on the reverse strand, counting down.
CAATTCCCAACGATCATAGCACAAATCTCTGCGCCGGTTCACCCGAGATAATCAAATCAGAAAGATAAGGTATAATTTATTATTCCCTTTTCGAAAAAGGATACATCGGCCCGGAGCTTGATTCGGCCGTACCTGAGCAGAGCAGTCGCGCCGAATAGGAAATAAATTTGATTTTGAAACCTTTATATGTCTTTTTTTGGTTTTGCTAGTTTTATATATAAATATTAAAAAAAAAAAACAAACGTTCTCGTTTCGGTTTTCGAATTTTATATTTAATTTTTTTTCGTATACGTACGAAGTTGTTATGATTTGTTAGATTAAAAAAAACCCTTACTTTGCATATAATTTTATATTGCAGTTAATTTACTAATCCTTTGCAGAGGGTCACAAATCTTTGCAAAACGCAGTAAAAATTACTGAGCAGGGTTATTGTTCACGGAAAGTTCAACATTCTATTAATGTGCTTCGTTTTTCCTTTTGTCCAACATTACCCTAAATGAAGAAAAAGCTTCAATACTCCGTTATAAAATACAAGCTGAATGGAGAGAACGCGTGTCAGACACGCAATCTTTCGGGCCTTGACCGTTCGAGCCCCGGTGGTAGTGTGAGCATTAAATACGCAAATGGTCCGCAAATGGGGCAATGTTGGTAAGAATGGGTGATAAAAGAGGACAAAATGAACGAATTAGTTTGATTTGATTTTCTTTTAGCAAGTTAAGGATTATGTACAGTTTGATTAGAGAAAAGAAATAAGAAAAGAAATTTAATATCCATTTTTAAAACGCATCTTAGTCAGTTTTTCGTGCAAAATAATTGCTGATTTGCTGCTCATAGCCACAAATTGATCGGACCATGCCATCGATATCGTTTGAAAATAATTCAACGAAACAAATTACCCTCAGTTCGCTTCGTTGACTCGTTCCGAACGACTTACAAGTCCTTCGATTATTTTCCCCTTTACAAACAGTTCCTCGGTAGAGGCTATAAATATCGTCCAGGGTGCGCCATCCACCGGGTTTACGGTGGAAAGCTATTTTTCTAGTGACTTTCTGCGGGGTCTTAATTTTGTTTGACTTATTCATTTGGTCAATCAGCGATGGCGTAGGTCGCCGTGGGTAGGTGGTTGTGGCGAGGAGGTACGGTTTTGAGTACGATGAACTACCTCCAGAGGACTTCGGACCAGCTTCAAAGTGTTTGTTCGTGCCAAGCCGCGTTTGCGATGAGTTAGGAACTCGATAAAGCGCAATGTGATGCGTCAAATTCAAACCAACACAAAGCGTTGAGCTTGTAGTTTAAAATAAAATTTATCTAATGTAGGACCGACATTCACAAAAAGTTAGTAGAGTTTTCTTTCTTAAAAGAGGGATTCTAGTTTTCTTTTTTTTTTAAACATGGCTGATTTATTGCGTGTTCTCTACAAACAAACGACAAAGTAAGTGCCTCTGACGTAGAACACGCTTCAAACTCCGCGCCCTGGTTGACGTCATCGAATGGAGGGACAACAACTTTGCGTGCCTTCGGAAACAAACGGTCCTGGGCGTACGCCAGCCCAACGGAGAGCGTAATTTACATGCGGAAAACAAAACGAGAAAAAATACAAAATACAACAAGGACACTGTAGGACTATTATTAACGCTCGTTTTCTAACTTTTGAATCTACAGCCCCGGGGGAGATAATTTACCGTGGCCAGCACGGAGCACATTAGACCCAAGTTCAAGGTTGGGGTAGTGTCTTTGTCAAGGTCTAGTCCTTTTTTTCCAAACCGTTTTGTTCCTCCGACGGTTGAAACCGTTTTATTTCCAACACGAAAGGGTTCTGTTTATCTTTGGGGGGCCTCAATTGAGGGTCAAACTAATACCGTGCCAGGAAAATTAAAGTGCTCGCTTTGAGCAAACACCAGCACACACGATGAGTGGCCCCATTTTAGTGGCAGCTCATTGGATGGCGATCCACTTGATATTAAGCCTCCGTCCTTTCATTTCTCAAAACAATAGCAGCCCCGGAACTCTCCGACGGGGCACGGGCTTTCCTGGGAAGAAGAACCTCAGCACCCCGAAAACCCCTCCCGGGAGAGGAGTGCGTTTCATGTGTTGCATAATTTATGAAGTAAGTGTGCAATATTGAGCAGAACACTCCAGCGCTAGAACGACGACGATGTTGGTTGAGCTGGTTGGGTTTTTGGATCTGCTACAACGCAAGCACAACGGGCAGAAGGACCTTGCTCCAGTTCCGGCTTGTTCGTACGAATTGGATTACGGAACCGTTGCGAACCGGGGGCGCCCCGGGGTCGATTATTGCCGGGGCTATTTCGGGCTACAAGCTTGCAATAAGTATGATAATTGTGGCATTTCCACAGCCGGAGCTTTTGATGGTCCGGAGGATCGGGTTCCCGGGGCTTCTGCATCGTTGATGGCGAGTGAAATCGTCGTTCCCCACGATTCGCAGGATGGTGTGAGGATTGGGCAGGATTATCTGCAACACCTGGCCTGGGACGATTCAAATGTCGTGTCATTAGTTTTATTGCTATAATTATCTGTCTTTGCGTAGGAAGTAACACACTCTGGAGCGAACTGCTATGTTAGAGAAACGATCAAGTTATAGAAGAGATACATTTGAAGTGTATACAAACATGTGCCATGTGGTCTGTGGCATCCGATCGCAAAATTTCCCCGACGCTAGCCTTTTTGAAAGCCTTATTTTTGTCCTTAATTACGAGGTTTTTCAAAGAAAAAAACATTGAGAGCGCACAATGTTCCCATAAATCAAAGAGCATTCAATTATCCATCGTTAACGCGATCACGCTTAATTGGGTCCACTGATTGGTATCTGCAAATGATGCTGTGGGTGCGAACATGAAACCGCTCGCGGAGAACAATGACACCCAATTGCGCAAATTGCATTATTTTAATTATCGTTTATGATGACCGATAAAAAAATGTGTCCGAAACGAATACCAGGCACTAGGACCGTGGCCACTTCGGGGTGCACTATATGGCGGTTTTCTCGACTCGTTGCGAACATTACGTGTGTGCACAAATGTTTTCCCATTTACTTTAAGTGAGCAATAATTTATTTTGCAGTGTTGCCAAACTTTAACCATAATCGGGAAAAGCAAAACGGGATCCTATAATTGACGTGGAATTTTTCCATCGCCGTACATCTTTCCACTCATCTCCCCACAATCTTTTGAGGCCAGTAAGGAATAGAAGTGCTTTTTCCTTTCCTCGAAGTGTCTGCTGGTGCTATGCCACGTCGTCTTATCTAAACTACCGTGCAATTCTTCGGCCAATAAACTACTCCATATGAGCACTCTTTCGCTAAGAAATGGGAGAAAAAAGACGCTCCCGTTCGAGCTACATCGAAATCTAAAATGACTTCGCGTTGCATCCCGGTTCCTGGCTCGTTCCTGGCACATCCACACCAAACAAGATAGGGCACAGACCGAAGGAAAGCTGCTTGCCGATGGTTTCAACATCTTCGTTATTTCTGACGTTTTTCGACCTAAAAAAGAAAACTTCTCTTGCGAACCAAGTGCACCAAGTTCGTGGCCGAAGTGGATTGCTTGGATGCCGATAGCATACACGGCACGCTGCAGACGCTGTTACGTTTAACGAATGGTGGAGAAATAAAGTCGTCTGTTTCACTGCAGGAAAATGGTTAAAGTTTGACGGGAAGGGAATATTTCCAATAAATAAATAAATCAACAAATCATATTCGACTACAAAACCGAACAATTTACGTAGGGAAGGTTTTTTATGGAATTCTGCGTCGGCAATGCGGTATCATTTAACCAATTATTTGTGTTTCCAAAAATAAACATCACGGAAAACAACACTCAATTAAAACATTCTTTTAGAGGAATCTAACAAGCAAAAAAGAAGCTGAAAGCGCTTGAGAAAAGTTGATTTTGAAAAGAAAAACCCAAACCGAAAGCAAAAAGGGAAATTTTTGCCATTTCATTCCATGAGGAAAATGCAACCTTATGCTTCCCTTCAAGTGCTATGCGGTTCCCATCGACCTATAGGGAAAGTTCTTCTCAAAGCAATTGCATACCCGAACGGAATCGTCGTAAAGGCCAAGCCGAAGATTAACATTTCGGGATGCTGTCTTTCACTCGAATCCTGCAAGTCAGTAGAAGTACAGAAACGTGAGAAAATACGACCTGCAAGTTGCATCGCAATGCCTCCCCAATTTTCATCGCTCCATGTGGAGACGACACGATCCAAATGGGAAGGAATTTGCGGAAACTTTTCTACCATCCAGCGTTGGGCTTCTTTTGAAAAATTATAATCAAATCAAGGATGAGATGGAAAATGGAACGGGCGAAAGCAGACAACTGCTGCCACGTGTACCCTTCGTCGGAAAGTGGCCTCACTGCTTCGCCTCGCTACCGGTGAAAGTTTTGCGCTTTTGATGTGGAAATAAGTTTTCCAATCGAAAATTATACCGCCCGGTGGAAAGGGCAACGAGCGGAGCACGGATTACATTTAATTTTTATGTAAACGAATGGTTTACATTGCCTTTGAGCTTTGTTCCTTGCAAGCAAACGGATCGGTTGCTTTCGTACTTCCATAATGTATTCATATTTTGTGTGTTGAATTTTGGTGTGGTTTGGAAACACCATACCCTGTAAGTCCTTTAACTTAATTTACGTTTATTTTTTGTATTTGCTACATTTCCCACAAATAAATTATATGTTTGTAACAAAGTTCCTAGTAGTATAAAATGATAACTTTCACAATCATCCGCACACCGGAAACAAACGAATCCCCAGGGACGTCACGTAACGACAGGCGATGTTGGTCAGGCTCGCCGGCCTGACTGATAGCACCGCCCATTAAACATCACCGGCCCATCCGGAACAAAGAAGCAATTCGTTGGAATGAATGTTTCCGCGGTCTGTTTGCTTTTAATTCCCCGAAACCCCGGTCGCTGCCAACCCGGGCGGACCCATTAGCACCAGAAATGCGTCGGAAGCAGGCGAAATTTCCTCCTCCCCGCGGGGGTTGCGGGACTAAAGCGACCGGAACCGGAGCGAAAGGCGCCTTCCTTCGGAATGGGTTGGTTCAGCTGCAAAACACTGCCCATGACGTACACACTGTTCGTCCGTCGGGAGGTCGTTTGCAGTGGACGTCGTAAAGTTCCGCTCAACTTACTACACGAAACCGACCCGGTTTTACCGGTGTACATTTAATTTTATGCTTCTACCCAAAGTTGTTTGAAGTGGGGGAACAAAAAACCTAAACACATCCTGGTTTTATTTAAATAAAAAATTGTAAAAAAAACGGGGATTGAAACATTTTACTCCTCACTGTTGCTATCTGCTAAAGCTCCTTCCGGAAGGAACTTCGGTCGTCATCCATCGACAGCACGGCGTTGTATGCACATGCGTTCTAATGCATTTCTTTCTTAGCTCACTCGAGCATCGGTGAATAAAGTTATGCAAATGTTTTCGCTTTCGTACATTTTCCATTCCCTTTTTTTCGAGAGTTGATTTTTCATACTCATACACTCTTTGTTCGCGCAACGAAATCCATCCAGGAACCAGATGTAAACCTGGCAACCGCTCTTTTCGTTGAGTTCGGGATGGATTTTCGTGCAAAAGTTTTGCCATTAATCATGCACCCTATTGGAAAAGCGGGGCTAGAGGGCATTACACTTCCGACAAGTTTTACGAAAGAGAAAAAAGGATTTTTTTCTCCTCTCCCCCCCCTCCCCTTCATTCGCTGAAAAATGCAACTGCAAGTAAAAGATTGGCTACTGCGTTTTTCGAGCGTTTCGTTTCCCGTTTTCTTTTTCCCTTCCCGTGACCCAGCAACGAATTTTCCCTTTACTGCACCCACGGGAGAATGTGAGAAAAACAGGTTAAATTGAGCTCATAAATTGTGTCAGGAATAATTTTCCCACATTTATACTTCAATTACAACATCGTTGTTTGGTCGAACAACGTTCTCCATTGCCCCCCGTAGCTGCTTTTTAAACCGTAAGCTTTCCACTCGATTTAAGTACCTCTTTGTAGCCGTCGTCGTCCTCGTGCAGCTCGTGTTCCGTTGTCGAGTGGTATGTGCTGTAATCAAACTCGGTCCCCGATGGCGTTGCGTTGGAGTACTTGAAAAGCGAGGGAAGAAATAATACCGATCAGGTTTCCTAACCTACCTGATTTTGTGCATGCGCCTGTGCGTGTGTGTGTCTACTTGGATTTAGAACGTTTCAAAACAAATGGACCCAAAACTGGGTGTCCGGAACATTGGGAAAATCCCTAGCAAGCGATGTTTTACTTTTTTTTGTATATGCTGGTTCCGAAGAATTTCATTTCGATTTGAAAATCCAATCAATAGAGGCATGTCGTAATCCGACGCTCTAGTCCTCACTTGGCAACCCGCAGCTTTTCCAGTTTCCCGGAAGCTGCTGTTTGCTTGGGTATCCGAGTAGAGGGAAATCCGTCGGTGTGTGCTTGTGTGTGTGGGTGATGAGTATTCAGCGAACGGATAGAAAAGGGCATCGAATGGATTTTTCCTACAACTAGCCCCTTTTACATCAAGGCTCATCTAAAAATACCCTCACACATACAAGCATCCATCCACACACATACACACATCCACACACTTTTCAACTCTCGACGGTTCTAAATTCATTGATCGCATCTGATGGATGTTCCGGATGTGGGTCCTCTTTCAGAAGGCGGTGTATCGAATCGGAGCAAAAGAACTTTGGAAGATGTTTCCGTCGGAACGCACCAAGAAACGCCCAGCGTTGACGCATTCACAACGGAAGGTGTCCATGTGTGCGTGTCTCTGCTCAATGGCTTCATACATAAATTCATGAAATGCTTCGAAAATAAATCACGTTACACGGCCTTGACAGATCATAAGCGGGGGCAGCGCGCGGGATGTGGCGGGCCTTAAACAGTAATGATCCGAAAAGGAAGCACACGGAAAAGAGAAGCAAAAAAAACAGGGAGGTGATCCAACGTTTTTCCGGGATTCGGGAAACGGGATACGCACCACGCGCAACCCACGCCGTCGTCAACGTCGTCGGTTAAATGGGTTAGAAACGAATGACGACCGAATACGAGATAGAATGAAGATAAACAGAGCGAATGTGCGTATATAAACGCACCCCGAATCTACTTCAACCCCATCGAGATCGGGAAGTGGGCGATAAGAGGAAGAGCTGAAAGCCGGGAGGGGGGTTGGGAATGGGGTGAGACGAGTCCTGATAGGCGCCTGTCGGAGATAGACACGATGACGATGATTAAGTGCCGCGTGAATGTGAACGATTCCGAGGCCACGACGGCTCAAAATCACTTTATACAACTGTCCTCGACGAGAGGGGCTCTTTGAAAGCTTTCTTTTTCGTTCTTTAGCTCAAACATTGAATTTATGGCCAGTTTTTGCCATCGTTGTAAAAATATATGTTTTTGATTTTTAATTATTCATTTCATCACAAGAACTCAACTGCCACACATCTTGTGCCATTGCGGTGGTTTTCTCTTCAAACCAGCACCAAGTCTGATCAAGTAAATAAAGCATTTTCAATTATCAACCATATTTCACTGGATGCGAGCACTTAATATTCGTTTATGCCCATAATGATCCTAACTTTCAAGCCATAAAAAATGGCCACCACCTTTAAACTTTTTCCTATTATTCATTTTCAACTTCGCGTTTGTAGGCGTATTTTATTAAAGCTCCATGAAACGCTTTTATTTTTGTCATCTTTTACCTTGCTCCGCGAAGATGGGAATTATGTTGCCAAGGTGCAATGAAATGCTTTTATTTTCATATTTTTTATCTATTGCTGCAATGCCAAAAGTAATTTTGTACAACGAAATAATTCTTGCTTCTGGCGAATAATTTAGCAAGTTGATAACTTATGCACATAATAAATGATAGCCAATTTGAGCGATTGGTAAATTTATATCTTTTTGGTTGTACCGGACTAACGTAATTAAGACTATTAATTTGTTAACGCATTTTTTTCATACATAGCACGCAATTTCCTGAAGCCTTGTTACAATTCGCTTCAATCCATTTAAATATAATAACATCAATACACTGGAGTAGACTATGTAAAACAAAACCAAGCCGGTAATTACTTTCCTATGGTATCTTATATTTACCATTGCTGGTTTTAGGTTCAAATAAAGCTAGACGTGAAAAATGTCTACCTTTTAAAATGGGCTTTCTGAATATTCTGAAGAAATATTCTGTGAAGCACCAGGCGCCTCCATCGTCAAGCTTATCAATATTCAACCTTTTTAAATTCGCTCATATTCTTCATGCAGAGGATTAGTTAATGCATCAAATGAACACTGTTTGTCAAAACAAGTGCTAAAGCACATAACAAACTGGATCAGATAAAATATAATGGTGCGCCGATGAAAAACAATCTAATGAACCCCTTTCGAATGGTAAGTGAACTGCAATAAATAATTCACGTGGTGCCAAATGGTTCCGGAATTTATGTTTACGGTCCGGTTTTTATTTGTTATCTGTAGTTTGTTTTTTGTTTTTGACTATTTTCTCCCATCCACTCATTTAGCGAAACCTATGCAGTCGATTTGTTTGCTTTCGCGCAATGCACGAACCCATTGTTCTCTTTGGCGCTTTTTCATCCTCTTCCCGTTCGCATCCAGCCACTCGATGTTCCGTGACGGGCCAAAAGCAAAACTAAAACCACAAACCACGCGGGCCACCCGGGCCACGTGGTTTACCTATTCGTGATGGCATAAAATATGCAAAACATGTTCCACGACCACCGATGGCAGCCGCAATCTAGTGCCGCAATCGAATATAAAATAATTCATTGATTTGAGGTGGCCCATGTTAACCGGTGCATTGCATTTTTTTTCCCTCCAACGCCCTCTACTATCATGTGATTATAACACAGAACACATTATCCGTTATAACGACACAAACCTTTTATCAGCATGTATCAGAAATATGCATCCTTCAGCCGATGTCGGTGCATCACGATGCGCATGGAAGGAATGGGGGAATGGGTTGGAAAAACACAAACACATGCAATAACCATATTTCCTGCATCAAATACCGGGTTGTTACAAATTTCCCATTTCCCAGCCTATGAATTTGCCGCTATTGTTTTTAATGCTCAAATCGACCGATGTCGTTTGACGATTCATCTGAATATTGATATTGCGAACATGCACGCATTGCACGCATGCAAGGGTGGGTCGATCGTTGATGGCCCGCCCGTTATGTTAAACCGTCTATTGCAAGTAATTCTCCCCGATGGGAAAATGGAGCGAGCTACATCGTTAGTAAACCATCCGTATCGATCGGAAGGGATACAAATCGGTGAAAATGCGCATCGATGCAATGCATGCCGTAACGATCAGCATGAATCTTGTGTTTGTGGAATGTAAAATGGTTCTGTTCTGTGTTGATTCAATGACGTTTTTATCGGCTGCGATGAGATGGTATCAGCATTGGCCTTCGTTAGGTCAGGTTATACAGCCCAAGTTAGTATCCTTCGTTCCGACTCTCAAAAGCCTACATCAGCTGTACCAGTTGGTTTTTTTTCTGGATTCAATGATGGATGGCTTCCATTAGCTGCCCAGAGTCGACTTGTAGGTCCCGGTTTTGTTTTTTTCGTTTGCACCGCGTTCATATTTTCCCTCAACGTAGCACGCCGAGCAAAGCCGGATTCAAACACATAAAACAAACTGCCCCCGGGAAGTGCAAACTGAAAAACGATGCCTCTGAACCGGTGTTGAAGGCAAACAAATGGGGAAGGAAAAAAAATACCCCTCACGGGGTGTGCGATAAAACCAAGAGCATCTCGACGCTCGCATTGCACCGTGACCAGGTCGGAGTTGGCTCTGAAAAGCTGGGAAAGCTAGTTTTGTGTCCTTCGGATGTGGAAGTGGTGAAATTTTGCGTTGAAGTGTTAATGGCATAGTTTTGGTGAATGGTTCTTTTGGCTACCATTGATAGGAGTGTTGGAATCATACCGAAACCTATCCACTATTTGTCGGCGGGGTTAACGCTTGGAGGTTCGAATAACGGTTGGGAAACTTTTTACCAAGAAGTTTAGTTAAACATTGACTGTTATTTATCCTTGATGGGAAAGTTTCCAACCAAAAAACTCTTCCTGTAAGACACCCTTTGCAAAAAAGTGTCGTCCCATGCGTCCATCAACTGTTGAAGGGATCACATTAACAGCACATTTCACCCTCTGTCCACCCCCAAAATCCCACACCCACGTTCCCTTCGGGCATTGTTTTAAACTCTTTCCCTCGGTCTCTATCAGCCCGGTCGATCAAATCGTTTAGGAAATTACCGAAATGAGAGCCCGGTTTGAGAGGAACGAAAGGAAGCCAAACTCATCACCATGCGTAACGAAGACGCAACCACTTTGGTGTAATGAGCTCGGAGGGGGAGCTTTCACTTTGATCGTAAAAACAGCACAGCACATCCGAGAAGTCTAAATTGAGCAATAAAAGCAGGCACTTTCTGGGTCCGGCGGGGAAAGCGATCTTCTGAACGCCGATCGTGCGTTGCTTCCTTCTTCTGTCCAGTAGGTTTAGCAATTCGACGTGTTTAATGGTACCATTTTCGACTGCTGATAAACATCTCCCTTCGCTTCTTTTCCCTGCTCCAGGGATTGCATTGAAGATGCCATTAAAACGATAATTTATTCTGAGGTGCGTGGTACAATGACGAGTCGTTCACAATTCAATTAAATTACTAACGAGATGTGGTATTTTGAAAGGTAATGCAAACGCTCTGACCAAAAGAAGCTTGTTTCAAAACCAGCGACTAAGTTGCACGTGGATAAACATTTGATGTTTTTCTTCCGGGTGTAAAGTCACTCCATTTTCAACTTTAATTTGTTCATATGAATCCAGGGTTTTCCCGGAACATAAAATGGAGTTCTACTACGGGCTGATGTGTGTGTGTGTGTGTTTGTTTGTTTTTTTTTCGTTTTTCCTTCTACCAACCTACCTTTGCGTATGATAAATTCTCGTAGATCTGCTGAAATGCGGTTATTTGCAAAAGAAAAACACACCCATGTGTGTGTGTGTTTGTGCACGAGTGCCTGCCATCCATCCTGCTCCGATGCGGAGGGAAAGGTTGACCGCATTCGTTAACCTTGCCCCGGACCGGAAACCGGAGCGGCACTAATTTGATATGAAACATGAACGACATCCCGGCGCAAGAAGGATGTTGCCCGAAACCCGAAGCCCGAAGCCCGTTTTGCTCGTCAGGTGGAGGTTTATGTTTGGCCACCTTGTTTGTGAGTGCGGGTTTTTTCTCTCCTTTTTTTACGTTTTTCTTTCTTTTTGCTTTTGGTTTTCCCTTTCGTGGCAATATTTTTCCCCAGCAGCGAACGGCACCAAGAGCGGCAGTTTATTAGTTTTTGCATAAATAGCTTTATACCGGAGCAGGGCCGGACCGACTGGAGGACACCCAGCCAGCTGCAGCCGCCGGTGTTGGTGTTGATCAACGTCCCGAACAACGGCTCGAGGCACTTCTTGTTGCTGCAACTGACCGGCCGCTAGTTTTTTTATCCTCGTTTGCATTCACCGTCCGGGATGGCTTTCGGAACGAAATTGTTCCACACTTTAAGCATTGCTCGGCGTAACGGACAAAGTTTTCCGGTATTTGCCACGCTGGGGCTCGACTGGCCAGCCAGGTGACGAACCGAGGACGGCTATCACGCATCATGCTAGGGCTTAACATTGTCACCTGACAATCGATAGCATGACAGCTAAAGTGATCTAATACGGAAATGTAATTTTTTGAAATTCTATTTGAACGATTTATCGGTATAGGTTGATTAATTTGGAATTAAATTAATCAAGATTTTTTTACATCGAGTTATATACAACTATTTAAATACAAGTACAATATACACGTTGTATGTGATTTTCATCATACATTCTATCAACTAATCAATTAGGAAAGAGTTCTGGACTGTGTTGAAACATATAAGTTTTGACAGAGGGCTAAAAGAAAATTTTAAAAATTAAGAAATTGTACATTAGAAGAAATTTTGTTTATCGAACTATTATATACTGTTTTTTGGGTCAATTTGTCCGTATCTACCTTTTCTTTGCCCTTACTAACGAGTTAGTTGCCCGCGTGAGTCTATTGGTTGGGGATGTTATTTAGCACTTTGGTCGTTATAAGTGCAACTTTGACGTTGTCAATAGCAACATTGGCGCGCCTACTAGATGCAGTGTTTACGTCTGTCAAACATTGTGGGATTATTTTAAATGAACCGTTATTGTACTTAAAGAGAAACAAATCTTTAAAAAATGAACATTTCAGAAGTTGTTTTGTGATATGTTAACCAATGTTGGCCTATTGTGCCCAAAGTGCTACATAACACGACCCGCGAGTAGTTCACGTATTACTACAGGTAAAAAATAGTTTGATATTAGGCCTATTATGCAGCATATCGCTTGTTTGCGACTAGAAAGGCGTTAAGAATGTCGTGAAGCCAAACTTTAAGCTTAGTTTACACGTATCGCAAAATACTGAAAATACACGCACAAATGACGATTTTGCTGTCACTTTTTTTCGTTTCGTGTAGACGTTAACATTCGTGAGCCGATGATGAGGTAAGCGCATTCAGTGTTGATTTGGGTGTTTAACTGTAAATAAAACAGCACAGAGGTAGTGTGTATACTGAAACCTTATCAACAACCATTGTACATCATCACAAACATCTATTTTCCATCTAATTGCAGTCTATACCAGGTGAGCAAATTTTTGCAAATCTATTTTTCACTCCCCTCCCGATAAACACATTTGCGCACATTTTGACAGTTGCGCCTAATTACATGTTTACACAGAAGGAACAACTTTCCCTTATATCGGGAAAATTTTCATAGTTTCAAAGCCAAAATCCTTCAAATTTGTTATTTTTAAGAGGTGGTAAAATTATCGAATTGAACACCCACTAAATGATCAAGAGTTATGTTTTCCACACATCTTTCATTGCAGTTTAATAAATATTCAAAATGCTGAATAATTTATACAATTTAAACCTCGATTGGATTGAACAAAATCTGATCCTACCTTTTATGGGATCAACCTCGATAAATAATACAAATTCTAGAATGAAATCGAGCAATGTTCACATCCAAGGACTGAAGATGCAATGAATCGCAATCTAATTGGAAACGTTATTCACGGTACTTTCCCAACATTACTTCCTCGGTACAGTCCGTACAGGACAACTCCGGCATCGGAATGCGTTCGCCTTGCCGGGGGGGAGGGCCGGAAGATGTCGGAGTGTCTTTTGGGCTGGAAGATTTTCCATTTTCCGCAAGCCGACCGGCACGACGGTAACCGGATGATTTACCGAGACACTGATTAGTCACCCAAATGAGCAAAAACGAGAGCAAGTGAGAGAGTGCAAAGGGAGACAAAGATCGATTCACTAGGCCGCCGCACGATAGCATTTCGTTATTATCTTCCAGGATGATTTATACACGCATCAAATTAATAAACGCATAACTTTTCGCTTTCTCCTATCTTTCTCGTTTCAGGGTATTAAATTCCGCCCATCGAATCGGAGCAGATGGAATGCGACACGGAGTCCTTCTCGCTTCGCTCGTCGCTTTGTGTGGCGTTACCACCGTTATTGTTGAAGAAGCTGTTGGCTAACTTTGAGCCCTTTCAGGGAGGCCGCAATCTTCCACCCGAAGGTCAGACGTAGAAGGGGAGGCGGAGAGGGTTACTTTTCTTTACCCATCCCGAGGAAAATCTGTCAACCGTGTCTGAATCGGGTTCGTTCGCAAAAAGTTTGTAACCGAGTTTCTTGCCCTCGAGTTTTTTGTTTGTCCCGCTGGAAGGCGAGGTATAAATCGGTTCAACTCAACTTTCCAAACCCCCGGTTTTTCCCGGTGAAGGGTTGGTGAAAACTTTTCCCCTTCCAACCGGAGAGTTCTATCAGATTCCCATTGGGAGACGACCTTCTGGGGGCGCAAAAACCAAAATGAAATAAATCCAATTTGAATGGTTGACTGCGCGGACTTGACGTTGTCGTTGTTGATATTTTAACAGAGTCGCTTTCTTGATGCAGCCATCGACCGATGGTATATAATAGCAGCAAACATCAAACAGTAATGCTTTCTGTTTGTTTTGTCCCCGTCCCGTCCCGCACGGTCGACGGTTTCGACACTCGAGAATCGGAATCAATATCGTTCGAAGTGGCTTTCCATCGGCATTCGGATCGGTTTCCAATGACACGACTGCAGCGAACATCATCGTAAAGCAGCCGTGATGGACATAAACCAACATTCGCGGTTGGCAAGGCGTTTGTGAGACACACAAGAGAAGCTACTTTTTTGAAAGGAGATATAAAAGGAGGATTAACACGCACACGTGGGCAGGCCAAAAATTGAAAGCGTGTTAAAACGAGGAGAAAATTCCAAACACTCGCCGTTGAAGGGGATCTCACCACACCGACCGTGTGGGAGTCACGTCCAAGGGGGTTGTGTTTTTTTTTTTGACCTCACCGCCATACAGGGCAGCGTGTTATCGTTACAGCTAAACAACGGAACGTTGCAGTGGAAAATAAAAAAAAATCTCGTGGAAAACACGCCGAACCGAAGGATGTCGTCCAGATCAAAGGAGAAAGTAACGGCCGCCATTAGGAAGTTCTTCAAAAGCTCCGAAAGCAAGAGCAAGGACAGCAAGGACAAGGACGGCACGCATACGGCCGCCCCGACGGAAGCATCCGATGCCGCACACCACCACCTGTCGCACGCTCACCTTCCCCATTCGGCGGGAACGACGACGACGGCTACGACGACGACGGCGCACGGTGGTGGAGCCGGCGGTAGCAGTGGAGGTGGACCGAGTGCGGGCAGCGGGGCTCACGGGGGGCTAGCGTCGAATGGCACCACCAACGGCAACACCAATAGTAGCGGCAATAGTAAAGCCAACACCGACAGTCCCATGCGACGGCTTCGATGGTGAGTTTGGTTTGTCGATTTTTGCATTCTCTCTTCGCATGGGCGCGAGGTTCGCTTTCAGCTTCATGATTGGATTTCACGATTTGCTCAGTGAAATTGGAGATGGCTTTTTATCTTTTCTTTCGAATGGTGATCTTTTCTTACGAATGTACTGATCTTCTATCATTCCGTTATTGGTTTTCAAATAACTTTCGAAAAAGTAATTCAAATACCGTATCAATATAATGTTTTTTGGGTGTATGAAGACAAGCACCCGAAAGCGATCCTCTTGACACTTTGAAAGTTTTTTGTTTCGATTATTTTCTTCGAACAAAAAACTACAATAACGGTTTTTTTTTCTAATTTCACCGATGCGCCGCCTGACAAAAATAATGTGGACATTACTAATGCTTTGGGATGGTCAATTTAAGTTTTTCATTTTGAGAAAAAATTGTTCTGTAAACGGCTGCAGTTTGATACATTTGTTGATAACTTTTTAACATTATTTCCTCTTCGATTCAACCTACTTTTTCTCCGATTGTACGGTGTAAAGGTAAAAAGATCGAGTATGGTGTTTGGAAGAACTTGTTTTTTTACTTTTAAAGAAAAAAATTAGCCTTGTAAAGCGAATGCGCAACATGAAAAACGAAGGTGACAATGAAAAGATGACAAAACATATGAACTTTTTAACGCATATACTTTGCAACGAATTATTTCTTCGAAAGCTATTTACGTTTTTATCGATAAAAAGCTTTATAGACTTTATCTTACTTTCTCTCTGGACCACACAGTCGAAGAGATACATAAAAATCAGGCACGACGAAAGATTTCGACAAGTGTACTAAGTAGCATTTAAAAATGAAAAATTTCCAAAATGGACAAAGTTGTCTAAACGGCAAGAATTCTAGTGTTCATAACATTGAAAGAGGTATCTGCTATATAAGAAATAAATCTCTCTTCTACAATATTGAACGTAGACAGGTCGTTACTATGAATTTATCGATAAATATTCCCTACTCTCAGCGTGGTCGCCCCAACCACCACTGCCATGATGAACGTTCCTGTCTCAAAACCGCTCGACACCACCATCCGGTCGCGCCGTCTGATGAAGGAGCTGAAGGAGATCGAACGGTTACAGCATTCCCGTGCCGAGCCTTGCTTTACGGTAAGTTCTCCAACCGACACAGAAACCCCCACGCTCGGAAACTTGAACCCATAACACAACAACAAACCCGATACATGTACGCACGCAGGTGGAACTGATCAACGACAACCTGTACGAGTGGCACGCGCGGCTCTTCCGGATCGACCCGGACTCGCCGCTGGCGGAGGACCTCGTCGAGTTGAACATTCCCTTCATCCTGCTGCACCTGGTGTTCCCGGAGAATTTCCCGTTCGCGCCACCGTTCATGCGCGTCGTCGAGCCCCGGATCGAGAAGGGCTTCGTGATGGAGGGCGGTGCCATCTGCATGGAGCTGCTGACGCCGCGCGGTTGGGCAAGCGCCTACACGGTCGAGGCGATCCTGATGCAGTTTGCGGCCAGCCTGGTCAAGGGCCAGGGTCGGGTGTCGCGAAAGCCCAAGTCCGCCAAGGATTTCAGCAGGTGAGACCATTATGAGATGAAAGAATTAATTTAATTAAAGCCTTGCTGATATCCTATTTCGCTACGATGCACTTCTGCTTCAACTATTTCCTACAGACGCTCGGCCGAGGATGCCTTCCGGTCGCTGGTGAAAACGCACGAAAAGTACGGCTGGGTTACACCGGCCCTTAACGACGGTTAGAAAGTATTCTCGACGCTCATTGGTTTCGTTTTTCATCCTCGGCGGTAAAAAAAATAGCACAAAACGTCGCTAATTACGAGTAGAATATAACCGCGTCATTGGAAGATATGCTTAGATCGCTTCTTTTTTTTTTACACAACAACCCCCTTAGGTAGATCGCAACCAATGAGATTAACAATGAGGCGACTGGCTGAGGAGAACACGAAATACTAAACCATTCCCTAAGTTAGCTAAACGAAACGATAAACATACGGAGCTTCTCTCGAAATGATCTCAAATGTATCCTCGAAATATAGCATCCACGGTCGAATCGAAACATTTTCCACGGTGTCTTTTGCTGGTGCACGTGTGGCATGAGGGGGTGTGACGGAACTCGAAGGCGGGGGCTCATCAAGCAAACACTCATACCGTTATAGGATCCAATCCCAGTGATAGAGGTATAAATATTGTCGTCCGCAAAATAGAACAGAAACTAGGCACAAATGATCCGGCGTTAAGTTTCAGAGCTTTTGAAGTTTGGGTTGATGTAGACGCGATAGGACGGAAACATCCGGAAACCGAATGGGAAAACCAATTACCACCCAGGCAGGCCGTTCCCTTACTCTCCATAAAACGATGTACAAACAAACAAACAAACAAACAAACAAACAAAAACATACATACACACACACCCTAGAAACAAAATATAACGATTAGTTGCTAGCGATGGAACGATATCGAGCGAGCACAAATGTGTGGTAGAGAAACGTAATTCTATTTGTCCAGAGATTAGTACCGCAAGATATTTTTTTTGCAGCCAGCAAGGCAGGCAGGCCGTGTGGGTCCGTGCAAACACGTTAATTAGTCGCCGATAAATGAAACCAGGCACGGCTTTATTTTGAAAATAAAAGAGCATACTCCATCCAGCGTCGTCGACATAAAAAAATCCATCACTCATTCGCGTACATAAACGGAGGAGTATATTTGCTGGAGACGTATGAATTAAATGTAAGCGAAGTGTGCAATAAAAGCGTCACAGACGAAGGTTTAGGGACGAAGGCGATTCCCAAGTATTAGATTAACACCCACTCCCTAAAGAAGGAAAAACAAACAACAAAGCACGGATAAACATTATTGGAGTAACGAACAAATCCTTCGCTTGTGATTGAATGAGTTTACGTGTGTGCGTGTGTTATGCGCTGGAGCGTGGGGCGTCGCTTTCTTTACAAAATTGTTCATGAGATATGTGTAAGATTTTTGTAAATAAATGGCATATTTTACGGTAAGAGATGTATTCAACAATGTCACCGAGAATGGCTCGTATTGTTATTGGAATAAACGTAACTGTAGCATTGAAAGAAAATAATACTAGCGAAACGCTGATTGCAAAAGGATTGCAAAGGTTCAATCCAACGTCTTATATTGTTAATACGCTTATCGGCCACCTTATGGTTTCGAGGTGAAATAACGAAACGGAACCGATGCTGCATCTTTTGCATTGGCAAATCAGCAAAATTTACAAGTTCCTCTTGGTCCGGGAAAACCTTCGGAAAAGTGGCAACCGGTGTGCAGAAGCAACTTCTCGGGCAAAAAGATTGTGAAAATTCACATCATTCGAACACCACCGGTTGAACCGTGGTGCATGGGGTACTATCGTTCGAAGTGCAATAGATTTCCCACCCACCACCCCCAACCGAATCGACAAAAGAACGCGTCCGAAAGGAAACGTAAATTTTCCCAAAATTTTCCCCCATCCATCGAGTGCTCGCCATGGAGTGCTATGTATGCAGATATGGTGGCCGTGCATAAAAAGGAAGCATAAATTTGTCTCCGACATTCCTTTCCGGTATGTGTGTGTGTACGTGTGAGGTACTTTCCCTACGTCTTTTTTCTTCACCTTTTTCCTCTATCCAAAGTGCCAATTTGGAAGAGATTCCTAAGCCCTTCCCATCGTCGATCCATTCCTCTCCGTCGGGTGTTACCTTCGCCATAACTAAAGCCCCACACATGCAGACACGAACAGGTGGAAACGAACATATATCCCGCCATTTAAGTAGCGACATAATTCAGTCGAAAGTGGTGATGGCACATTACGAGCCGGGATGGTTTTTTGTGGGCAGGGTTTTTCCTCGCACTCAAAGGAACGCCAGCTTTGCGACGATGCATTCATTGTACGGATACACGGTTCGGATTTTTAATGAATGTCTAATTTTCATGAAAATCTGTTCCGCTAGCAGAAGTATGCATTCTTACATTCTATCTCGGGTTTCTATTCGTTGGGTAAAAAGGATTCCAATCTGATTCATAGCGACGAAGAGAACTGTTAGTGAGTGTACGAGCTTAAGTTTTCAAAAAGCTTTAGAATGTTTTTACAAGGAAGAACTTTTTCTTTTCTATACTTCTTTAGTGTATGAAAAGGGAATATTTATATTACGTTACATCGCAAGAAAGATCATCATCATTAAAGTAAATAATGTAACGCAACGATAATTAAACAAATTAGCATTAGTTTCTTGAGCATGATCATTTGGTATTTAAGATTGTTCCATGAAAATTGCACATTTGACAAGTCTTTGCTGCTTAACTGAGTTTAATAATATATCTTCAGTTCCGAGTACCGCACCGAAAGGTCAGTTAAACGACCCTGCCTCTTGCATAAATTATCCGCCCGAGTTGTTTACAGCGGGGAGTGTATAAAGTTTACGTTAGGGAAGGAAAACAAAATATAAAAAAAACACTGTAAGTAGTAAGTGTGCCCTAACCCGGCGGGAAAACCTGCAATTAGTGGCAATCGTTTCGCGCTCGACGGGCTGCACGCAAAGCGCAGTTGTTTTCCTTTGGTCGTGCTGCAGCTTTTTATGTGCAATGGTAGGAACTACAACATTATCGTCGACCAAAGGAGCAAACCAGCGACGTGGGCATGCAAAGCTCGAAGGTAAACCTACCTGTTGCTAAAAGGAATCGTGTGGAAATGGGCTTTCAATTGAAAGTTTTCCCGGTGCAATTCTGGGGCCACATTCCGACGTTATGGCCTGGCGTAGGGCGTTGCACGAGAAAGTATTCTTTTCACCCGCTCCGGGACGTGGTAATGAAATGATTAATTGTGTTAAAATTAGCACCATAGAAGACGGTAAAATTTCGTTTCGTGAGTCTCAACTATTTTGTGGCGAATTATATTTCGATGGTGAATTCCCAAGAATACTATCGTATTTTCGCGATCGTCTTTGGATAATACTACTCAAATATTTTCGATGTATTTTGCTTAACATGAGTCGTTTGCAATAATACTTCTGAGTTAATAATGCTTGTAAAACCTTTGTCTAAACCATGAGTCGTTTGCAACAATACTTCCGAGTTAATTATGCTTGTAAAACCTTAGTTTTAAGATCAAATTATTTAACTTATCAGGAATGTTTTAGTCTCTACTTTCACAAATTTTCACAATCGTTAATTCGTTGTTTTACGCTCGTCGCTTTTTTCAATGTAGTTAAATAACATGTTTAGCTAATATTGTACTCATCAAATTCACATTAACTTGATGGAGCTTTTGATAAAAATAAAACTTGTACAAAATGATTAGTTTCAATTGATGGTAACTGATACATAAAATTAGAATTACAACTTATTTCTTTCCATTACAACATTCTCACTTAGAAAATAAAATAAAAATACGGTATGTGGAAAAACTCACTTTACCTAATTGTCATATACAAGCCAAACTGTTATATCTACCCCAAATGGTTCGTCACCTCTTCCTAGCTGGAAAATCCCAAATTATGTTAGCTTTTCTGCTTTCTAACCCGTTTGCTAATGCAGTTAAGTCATACATGTTTTATGAAAATTCATCCTTTCGACAGAAAGAACGAACGAAAGAACGAAAATCAACGTGGAAAAGGCGTTGGCTTTCTAGTGGTCATTTATCATACCTTGATGTACCTTCACGCCTACGAAGTGAATACCTTTCCGTTGCCCAAGCAGCCAATGTTCGGCTTTCCAAACACCAAACTGGCGAAAAAGGCAACTTTGAAGATGAAGGTGGAAAAATTGTCATCCCTTTTTTCGGTTTTGGTGAGCACCGGGGTTTTTATTTTTCGTCAGAATCGCGCCTGCGGCTCGCTACATTACCTTCCATAAATAATAAAATCGGGCGACATTTTTCACCGCTGACCCGCATTCGACGATTTTACTTTTCTGTGTTCTGAGCTCCAGTTTTTCTCCCTTTCTTTGTTCCTGCTTGCACGAAGGCCCTCTTGACCGTTTGTTCCCCTCGAAGATGCACTGACTCTAGAAGATTAATTACTTTTGGGATTTGACCGTAAATTTTTTATTACTTTCAATTTTTCAGAGGCACGCCTTCGTTTCCTTCAGCCACAACCTCCCTCCTATGTATGCTTGCCCTTCCAAATATTTCAAACCTAATGGCCCGGTAATGTTATTTTTTTCCCGCACAAGACATTTTTCCGCCACGACAAGCGAAGCACTGTACTTTATCCATATTGGTTTCCTCTTAATTCGGTTTTTTGTTCCGGAGATACTAAGGAGCTTTTGAAATGATTTTTCCGAGTGAAAAAAACAACATGTCCTCGTCAATTTTTTCCCTCCCCACCGAACCCAAAAGGCAACGAGAGTCATTAGCGTTATGGGTGCCTTAATTAGCGACAGGCGGCCCACCGCAAGTAATTTCGGGAATGCCTGCATGCCCTTACAACCTTTTTTTTTGCTCTTTCCTGGTGGTAAAGTTAATTGGCGGCACGTGTGAAGGTGGAGCCCGAGGGTTGGGGCTGGCTGGTTGGCTGGCTGGCTGTGCCTCTTCTTCTGGGAAACCGTTGGCTAAATGTACACTGTCATTACCGCTAATGAATGAGATGCTTATTTAATAATCAACACCCCTTATAACCGGGAAAAATGATTCCAAAACTGCGCCCTTTTAACGTCACTGAAAATGCCAATTACCCAGATGGAAATTCCACCGTAAACGATATTACTGTTTAAAATTATTTGCATAAAGTAATCAAAATGTATTACAAAATGTTAAAAATGAATCACTGATAGGTATGCATGATAAATATGCAACTGATACCGGAGCATAGCTTTTTCCCAAACGTTATAAAAATCTCACATTTTCCATCGACGATGACATTTTTGAAAGTTTTTATATCGAAATGAAATTCCACCGTATCATTCTTTGAAATAAGTGTAATTTTTTTTCTCTAGGTTTTCCGCGAACAATGTTACCGACCGGCTCCTCGAGGCAAAACCGTTGCGCCATTTTGCATTCGCACATCACGTCCATTAAATCTGACATCGAATGTCACTTTGATCGTGACGCAAACTCTCACGTCCATTCTCGTGAAACGCCGGCTTTGATGTCGATTTTCCACCGGAAAGGCAGCACACGAACCAGCACCGTCCGTCCGGCAGATCCACGTTCGTAAGCAAAAATGGCACACGGATGCGTTCATCGACATCAGCGAGCAGACATATTGGTGGAAAAAGATATACCGGTGATGGTTGTGATATGTTTGTTCCCTAGAATCTCCTCCGCCTCCGCCCTGTCCTGTCCACTGGAGGGAGCCATTTTCCGTGAAATCATTCCGCGATAGAATGAAAACCATTTTAATGTTGCTCTTTTCCGAAAGAATTCAACTAAAAATGTTTCATTCGAATTCACAAGCCACCATTCGGCCGACCGTTCAACTGAATGCCTGTTGAACGAAAAAAGACCAATAGATTGGAAAAACAAACGCATGTTACCGCGCACGCACACAGTCACGGTGAAAGAATGTTCAGCAGTTCGGGATTGTGGCTGCAAATAACCCTTCGAATGAAAAGGGATGGTTGAAAAACTGTACCAAAAGTGTATCAGATTTCCCGGGGATGGATTTACCCCACAAAAAATGTTTCGGGGCAATGGAATGAAAAAAAAGGGCAGCTGGAAAAAGGACCGCGTACGTTTTCCTTTGTTCCCATGCGATCGGATTTATGATCCGTCAAAAGTGACTGATAAATGGATCAATTTTCCCGATGACTTTCGGGTATGATTATAGAAAATCTTTCCGATTTCCCACCGGATCGAATGCCAGAGCTGAGTAGCTGCAGTGTCCGCGGTTTACACTAACGGATGCCCTAAGCGGTAAGTGGAAATTAAGTTTTCTGCGGAAATTTTAAAAACTTATGTAATAATATTTCCGTTATCAAGAATCGCTTAAATTACTCGTTCATACACGTACCTCTTTTTAAGATTGATAATGTTGTTCCGCTGAAATTGTATGCATCGTTTATATGTATGGCAACTCCTAGCAGAATATGTGAAAACCCCATTGCTCGATATCAGATAGATGAAACTATTTAAGATTTTTAACGCATTCTTCTAGTCCTATACTTGGTATATTCCAAAACTTTGATGTTTTGATTACATGCCTGTTTCTAACTGATTTGCTATAAAACATTTGTTTTAGTTATTCTTCAACTCTCATTACATGCCGGTTTATACTTACATTATTTCAGTATGAAATACATCAAAATTATCCATCATGACAAGACTGACCCCGTACAAACCTGTCGATCAATAAGGAATGTTGAATAGAATGTTTCTTGAAGAATAAATCTCACGAATTTGGCCCTTGGAGGATCGAGGCCCTCTGCGACCGCTCAGTTCGAGCACTGTTAAATCCACGCTCAGTTCGAGCACTGTTAAATCCACTACTCATCACTGTAGTGGAATGGTAGTCCTACTACTGATACATCCAGGTGTAGAGATTCGAGGTACGGATGTAAATTGCTACACCTAAAAAAGGGGTTGAGGATTATGAACTTCATTCAATTGAACAATTGACAATTTTAGCAAGTACTCACCTGGTCTTTAATAATGTTCGTGCATCTTTCGGCAACTCACCCATGGGAGTGCTCCTCAGAAGATCGAGTAAAAGGTTCAAAGCATGAACAGTTTGTCCTGTCACCAGAGTCCAATAACGAAATGTTTCTTCAAAAGACTCTTCCTCATTTCTCAAGGATCTTCCTCGTATTCTTGGATCCTATTCGAATCAAGGATTTTCCCTAGCATCTCCTCCATTGACGTCAGAAACATATTCCTGAAAAGATTCCGAAAGATATTCCGCACTTTCCGCATTCCTTAATCAATCCGGATTAGCTGGATATTACAAAAGAACAAATTCGACAGACCAGTTACGAAATAAACCGACATTTTTATGGATGGTGTTAGCCCAGCTTCGCAGAGATCTGCATCAGCTAAAGAGGTAAACTCAGCTATCGATCTTACGTATCGAAGACGCTGAACATTACAATAGCGGTTATAAATATGGGGTGATTTCCAAAACTATGTTTTTGGCATTTTAAACTTAAAAGAAACACATGAGCTCGACACCAATGTGAATGTAAGCTGCGGAAAGTGAAATGACAAAACACTAACCTGTAACTCACTAGAAATTAAAATAAAGAAATCTGAAAATATATACGAACGCTTTGTTTTGAAACAACCAGTATCGTTCGTATCAAACGCGGGCTATTTGATGTGCCTGTAGTAAAACGATAACAGAATGAAAATGGCTGACTGCGTTCCATCGGACCTAGGTGAATAAGCTGTCACACGTTCGTTGGATAGTAAAATTCTGGCTAGTGGACACCTGTAGTGACAAGCAGTCATAAAATCTTTTGTTTTATTCCACTTTCAACGACTTCCACTAACCAACGATTTCTTTCACATCATGCTTTCTTCTTGGAGGACTTGCTCCTGATCCAGGAACGACGAACTGCTGAGCGCTGAATGCATACTCCGGTAAAGGGTTAACGAATGCTTGTGAAGGAAAAAATCCGGCTGCAACAGAGCTTCTCCAAGCAGAATAAAACCGGCTCTTCAACTTTTTTAACAAATGAATGGGATGATTCTCTCAACATGGCCTTGGTGATAAGGTACACGTTCTAGAAACAGATGTTCACACCTTGTTGACGGGAGACGAACATGTCCATCCACGATCAGTTAAACTGTGATGAAAGAAGACCGGACGTGTCCATCTACTCCAACTTAACTGTTTACTAACTCGCAACTAAACGGGTACTGACAAAAATGCTCCACGTTCTGATCCAAACCTGATCGTTCGTCAACCTCGACCTCAACGCTCCACGTGATGGCTACATGGCTTGGTCGATTGTTTGTTTCGTCGGCGGTTGTTTGTTGCGTCGGCAGTTGTTTGTTGAGTCTGCGGAGTTGCAAGAACTTTCCAACAAACACTAACTCATACTAAAGCATGTTCAAAGATTGAACCAATGATGAGATTGACGCAGAAGAAGCCGAGTATAGAACAAACGCGTAAAACTGAAAAAAAAAAACTAAACAAAATAGGATGATATGAGCTGTTATACAATGTGTGGTATAGAGATTAGATGATACCTGCAGACAACTGCTTCTTCTATCGAATAGATCAGGGGTCGGCAAAGTCCGGCCCGCGAACTGATTTTATCCGGCCCGTAAGAAAATATTAGTGCTTCATACAAAAAACCCATCTAAATTTTTATCGGATTTGTTCACGATGTCATGTTTATTTTTTTTTTAAATGAAGATTCAACTTTTTCAATACCAGGTGACTTCCTTGTATGCTTTTTGTTCGAATTAATCTATCGTATTTGCATTATTGATCGTTCTAAAATTTCCTAGGCTCGTGCGCTCACCCTCGCTCACATAAATCTCGAAATAGTGAAAACTTCTCGAAACTGAGTTACTTTAGTTACTGAGAGTATGCCAGTAAAACCAAAACTTTAGAATAATTTGCATAGAAGACTAATTTCAAGTGCAATTAAAAACAATAATTAACAATAAAACAAACCAAACATGTATATGTTGAAAAACATCAAAATTCAACGAAATAAAATAAAATAAGTATGGAAATGTTGTAAAAAGTGTAACGATAAAATTTCAAACATTTTATCTTTTATCACTTTTTTATGTAACTTTACTATTTAGAAAGTCAATACCTCCTTCCAACAGAAGTTTTATTTTCTTATTCTTTACTTTGAAATCATGAAATCGTCGTTTAAGGTTTCTAATCATCTGGCATTTTTAGGAAATGCATGCCGACCCCTGGAATAGGTGGAACAGCTACTTTTATAAAATACGAATTAAATTTCGGTTGTTACATAACTTCACATAGATCAGGTTGATGTTGTTTAAACGCCGTTGTTCGCTCTATATTGCACCTGAAATTAATGACGAATAATGTACAATCGCGTATGGACGCTTTGAAAATCGCACGAATCGGCGAAGTGTTACGGTTGTCGTCTGCATTTGGTTGTTTGTCGTCGTTTTGCGACGTAGCCTACTTTATTTAGTACACACAGTTCTTTTCCACGCAACCGTGATTGTTTTTGGAAACAGTGAGGCATGCTGTGTTTACGGTTGGTTCAAGCCACCGATCGACGAAGTGTGATTGTTTGTCTTCGTGTCGCGACGTAGTTTACTTTATCTTGACAGCCAGTACTTTTTGGAGAAATCATACATTTCCAAGAAGGGGCGTACTTTCCTTACGGTTGATTCCAGGGAAACTCTTGCGAGGATTGGCCTTGGTGATATGGTACACTTTTTAAAATCCAGATGTTAAGACACGTCACGCTGAAGCAAATATCCATATTTCATTGGTATAAAAGGGACACGTTTCGAGAAGTAGTTACAGAAACATTGCCATTCTCGGCAATGCTGATTGTGTTTCGATAAGCCAGTTCTTTAGAGCACCAGACAGCATACAGTAAGATGGATAAATTAGTGTTCTGTAAGTATGGATGGTTTCGTTTGTCTTTTGAAAGCGAACTCATTGTTGATAATTTTCTCTCGTTCATCGATTTCTTCCACAGCATGTTTTCTCCTTGGAGGACTTACTCCTGACCCAGGTCCGACGGACTCCTGTGCTCTGAATGCCTACTGTCCTGTCGGGGTTACGAATGTCGGATGCGACCCACCTCCAATCGCTGGAGGACCGGCTTGCGATGAACTAAATGCACACGTACTACCGCTTCTCGCAGACGAGCAAAACTTCATCTTGTCCTTTATGAATGATAAACGCAATTCGTTTGCCTCTGGATCGTATGGAAATTCCCAGGCTAATCGAATGTTCGCGCTACAGTGGGACGCGAATTTAGCCACCCAGGCCGGTCACAATGCACGTTCTTGCAACGTCGCGAGAGATGCTTGTCGGAATACTGCAGATTACGCCAACGTAGGGCAGCTGACTGCTACATACGAGAACATGCTAGATTCCCTAGGAGATACCACTACAAACCAACTTAATAATATTCTTTTAAATAGTATCTTTTTCGACGCCTATATGTTTGGTCAAGCATCACTCAGCAGTTACTCGGTAACGTAAGTATTTTGCAATTGAAGATTCAGTCATGTTCGAATGAAAATGTATGACCTTATGTTTCTTTTACAATTCAGTATCGACACAGAAAACGAGGCAAATATTTTGAACGATCGTTCAACAAAGGTGGGATGTGTTCTAATGGAATGGTACGACCTGCAAACCCTATTCCACTACTTGGTGTGCAACTTCTCAGACAACGTTACAGTAGGCCAACCAATTTACACACCTGCAGCTAGCGCGGGTATGGGATGTGCAACGGCAGACACGACATACACATCGCTTTGTCTCACCTAATATTGTCACGTCAACCAGAAGGTGGTCAAACTTTCGTTCGAATCCATCACGACGCTATTTTGAGCATGATTTTTCCCGGCCTCAGTCTCCGTGGAATCATAGCCCGCATCACGATGATGAATAATTGAAATAAAACCAATCACCTTCATGGTGATAAGTTATATACCAGTTTTTTGAAAATTTCGGATGGTGAGCGTGTGGTGCGAAAATCGTCACACTTTGGGGTTCTGTAGACTATTGTTCATTAACATTGCAATCGGGTAGCAGACATCATCTATGGTTTTGCCGTGCTTGCCACGGTGCTGCTCCACGATTTCTTCGGCCTCCTCCTTCGAGCTAATCTGTACGAACACGGTGTTCACAGGCGAGACCAGATGAGCTCGCTTCACTACGCCATTCTTCGAAAGGAGCATTCCGAGTAGAACATGCACCTCGGCTTTTCTCGGTCTGATCGGGTTTACTTTGAACGAATTCTCCCATTTGAGGGCTTGCTCCATCTTCGCTTAAAAAAGCAGCTAAACTTGGCGCACACGTGAAGAAAAACAGCCAGGGATTGCGAGCGTAGCAGAAACGCGTCCGATGATTATGAGTCTCGGAGAGGAACTGTTCATAATAATGATAATTTTTTTGCGTCTAAACGCGACTTTACCTTTTTTCGTACTTCATATTTGAAGCTTATAGTTTAACACCTACTAGGCGTCTCCATCATGCCATATGCAGCATCATGTGTGGCAAGAAATATTTGAAAATCTCATTCAATTAAAAGAATTTCACAGAAATGTCTCAGAACGATTATGTGGCAAACTTGACCTTCTTTATAAATCTTTTCATCTTGGGCTCAATTTATGTATTAGCACACGACATAGGAAATAAATTATGCGTCAATATTTTCATCCATCTGCTTCCGACGACGACTAATGTTAGCGATCATTCCATTTGGAAAGCAAAAATATTTTTCTTATTTCTATTCATATTCTTCACGAATTAAATGATGCATTCCTTTCGTTTCGCGATCGGTCGAAAAGAAAGAATTTTCAATTCACACCATTAGAATCAAATTATCGAGGATTTATTTAATTTCAAGAATTTAACCGGGAACGTAAAAGCCAACAGTCAAGTGTAGCAATTTTCCTCCTCGTCGTGCTGTAATAAAATAAAGCATTCAATCACTACCACGTCCGCAATGAGCAGCAATTGATTGATTGCCGTCCACAATCGGGCGAATAGAAATCCAATAAACTTTTGCGACTCAAAATCCAATGATTGTAACACGAAAACCTCCCAAGCTGTGTACGTCGGGCAGGAAAATGGTGACCGGACGCTGTCCGTACCATCATCAGCTCACCCAGCTTTGAGACGACAACGTCGATTTCATCATCCGATCGGTTGGGTAATTCCACCACTGACTGATGAAAATTTGCAGAAAATAAAAGCACAGACCAACAGTGGCCCTGACACAGGACAGTATTAGAAAACCATCAGCTCCACCCCGAAAGGACACGACCATCGACCTGATGGGAGACCACAGCTGGTCCTCCCCCGCTTTCCCCGTTGCTTGACTCCATCGATGTTTCAGCTTTCGTCCGCCTTGCGACCATTTGTTTAATTTTCCGCTCGATTTGTACTCGTTTATCATCCACCGTAATACGTACCGACGGTGATTGAAACAAATGGTCACATAAAGCAAGCGCGCGCACATACACACACCCACACATACACACACACGCACGTGCACAAGCAAACGTTAGTAGCACTGAATATACCAACACACTAACGCGAAGGCACATTTAAACACAGGTTCAATTAATTTTCGCTTCTGTTTCACTTACCGAGCCGAAACCCGCGAGGACCTGATGCCGCTGCTGACGAGGCGGGGCAGGAGAGGAGGAGTGGGGTTTGGCCAACGGAAGCCAACGGGAAAGCCAATATTTGATTACTTTCCATCTTCTTGCGACAAACGATCCCGTTCCGCACCGGCTGGCAGTTAAAAGGTGCTGCCGATGGTGTGTTGCCCTTGGAAACGATACAGCACACTTTTCTAGCGAACTATGCTGCGGGAGGCGGAAAAATGGCGGCCCCTACTTTGTGGCCCGAAAAGCCGAAAGCGGAAGATAAATGGCGGTTGGGTGGCTCCGCGAAGCGCGCTGTAAATTATCGTATCATTAAAAATAAAATGGTATTTTCAGACAGCAGCATCACCGTATCCGATCTCGCCGATTACGCAAAACCGGAGGCTCGTTCCATTCCCTTTGGCGGGGCGATGGAAAATCGGATCGATAAACATGATCGCAGTCAAAGTTAGCTTTTATCGATGATGATGATGATGATAATGATGATGATGATAAGAGCACTAACGTGAAGGAACGCTTCCCGAGGATGCTGATGAGCCGCTTTGATGGAAGAAGCGTCCGGTGGAAAACTTTCCTAGTCCACACTAATTCAATCACGGCCGCGCATCGGAAGTGGTTCCTCTTACCCCTCCACGTGGCATCGACAAAGGATTCCAGTGAATCAAACACACTCCTGCCGGCAGGTTCGTGCTTTCAAAGTGGTCTTGACTTTTTTTTTCCATCGTGCTGCACCGGCTTTACCGTAGTTAATTAATGACCCCGGGAGGAAAAGTTTGTCTTCGGAAGTGAGTTACTCGTCCCACCAGCGCATCCAGCGGGAATGGGGCCCAATGGAACAGGAAAGAAACAGGTTCTCTCTCTCTCTCTCTCTCTCTCTCTTAGACTCGTCGCATAACTCTTCATCTTGATTAGGCCCCTTTCAACGGTTGGTGCGATTTTGTTTGCCCAAAAGAGGCTCTTTTCGTGCAGATTGACCCAAGGATGCTGGTTAGCAGTGTTAGTGGTGTGCTAAATTTCTTGATGAGTTCCAGCACCAACTTGCCCCGAACAATGTTGCCTGATTATCTATGCATATAGGCACTAAAACTTAATTATAGTTCTCTTTATTGGTTTCTTTATTGAACTTAATTACTAAGTGCCCCATCAATGATTGTTTATTCTGCATTTTATTTTTGTTTTACTGTATTTTATCTTTCAATGATGTAGTCAAAGACTAGTTTCACAGTCTTTCATAAATATCACAGCCAACTGTATTAACTTTATATATGTCCTTTGCCTCAAGCCATTCAACTCATAATCAATTTTATTTCTCCATCGCAAGCACCAGAATGGCATCGCACGGTACGCTGTTTGATCTCAATTAGAGTGCTCTGACAAAGCACATGTTCCCCGAAGTAACCACACCACATCCAACATGGAGTTAACACCAGGCGCCTTAGCCGTACCATGGGGGAAAGTTGGTCGATATTCCATTGCGGTTTTTGGGGAAGACAAACTCCACTTCTTCGAGACCCCGGTCCAAAGATCCAAGGACATTAACTCGGCAATAATTGCACTGTTCGTTAGCCTCTCGACGTACCGCTTTCGGTGACGACACATATATTCGTGCGGGACATATGGGTAGGGTTTCCAGGCCAGAGTTGGGGCGCGATGCCGGCGGGTGCCAGGACGACTCGAAACTTAGTCCCCGAGCGATTGCTGCGAGATTAGATTGGAACGACGCGGTGCAAAGTCATTCCTAAATGTCGTTGGACTCGAGAAACGATTGTCAGAAGCTGTGCGTTGGATCAACCCGGCTCACGAGGGGATTGCTCGTAGCCTTTAAATAAAGCATTTAATTAGGAAACATTGTCCTGTAACATGGGTCATGGACGTTGGGAATGGTTCTAAAGTTTATTCATAGACCAGAATGGGATTCGAGGGTATTTTGGAAGCATTAAAGAACATGCTTAGCAATTAATTAAACCAGTTCAAAAGATTCCACCGACTCCACTTCAGAACGAATTCATTTCCACTCGAAATTCTGCGAAATTGCTTCGAAATCCGATACAAGTAGTCCTCGGGCACGACTAGGCCATTGTTTGCTTTTCAGATTCCGCGAACTCGCCAATCCCGTCGCATTTTCCAAATCATTACTGCCGGTGACAGTTCGATTCGGTGACTTCGGCTCGATTCTTTGGCTCTTCGAGGCTTCCAAACAACACACGTTCCTTTTTCGACGAAGGCACTAAACATCGACAGTCGGTCGGCAAGTACGAAACGCCGGCGTACGTGCGTTTGCGCAAAAAGGAAATGGGAGTGTGTTAGCGGGAGGGGTTGGTTGAGTATTTGCCAAACGGATCAAACGTGCCGAGCAACCGACGGCCGGGATGTAAAGGTCGATGGGGAAACCATGCGGGAGGGAGGAGAGGGAGCCCAATTCCCATGAAGTGACAAAGTCAAATGTTTTGCTTTCGCGTTCCCAGCTGAAGCCCTGCGGCTTTATGGTGAAAATGTATTTTATGAAGCCCTTCCCAACCGCCATGGAAGTGAGGCTCAATTAGAGCCAAGGGACACGAGAGCCCTTTCGCACCGATGGAAAAGGCTGGCAGAGGTTTTTTTTCTCCTTTTTCCCGCACGCACATTCCTGCGGATAAAAGGTTCACCGAAGTTGTTTTCACAGTTACGCTGAAAAGTGAGGTGAAAAAAATAAAATACCCGTTCCGTGGTAGAAGTAATTTTCCATTTCCATTCGTGATGATATAATTTCCTCTTCGGCGGAATAAAAGTATTAGCCCGGGATTATTACGTGGACCGTTCAGGCGGAACGAAACACGAAACGGAAATTACTTTGCTTTAGTAACTTTTTCTTGGTATTTAAAGTTTTTAAATCGAACCAGTGTTTGTTCAACTCAGATACAGAGTGAAATTAATAATTGTTGTACGCTTTCTCATGAATTCAGAATTCTACAAAAGCTTGCTTATTTACTCTCTCGATTTGTTCAACTTTAAACATATTTCCATATGAATCCCAACTATCAAGAGTTCCCTCGACAAGCAGCCAATCCTCAAGCGTCGAGTCATAGAAACTGTAAATAAACTGTAAAGCTTCTTCGAATAGTTCAAAGCCCGGATGTGCTGACAGACGTTTCCTCCTTCCCGGGCGGATTTCGATTCGTTCGCACGACGGGACACGTGCGGTGTTGGAATTCAAATTTTAATTGAAAGCACTCCATTTGAATGCTAACGAAGGTGGCTTCTTTCGTTGGCTTTGGCCTTTGCGAGCACGGCATCGGCAGAAGGTCGGTAGATGGATATCAATCAAGTTTCTGTTGCGGAAGGTTAGCACGTACGCTGAATTGAGTGTAAATGAGCGAAGAGATTAGGAAAGAGCACTAAACGTAACCTGGCGCCAGAAGCGAAGGAAACCAATTAGCTGCCTGGAAGACCTTCGGGAGTTTTTCCGGGAGTCATATTTCATTCCGGGGGAATCAAGTCGGGGTGATGCATATTTAGAGTTTCTTGGAGTTGATTATCCTTACCCACAATGGTGGGTAAAAAAATGAAATTAAATGTACCTTTTCAAACATTCATCCACATACCAGATCAATATGGAAAAAATACCCTGCAAGATATTTTTAAACATGTTAAGACAAAATTTATTACAATAAATACTCTAGAATTTAGAGTCTAGATTCTTCAAACAGTTTCTTCTGTAGACCTATCAATTTGCGTTCTTCCCACAATGATGATAGCGAGCTCAGCTTTCTGTCGCTTCCGGCGAACAATACATTTTTTATACTTTCCCAAACACGTGTATTTGAGAATTCATTTTTTACCTTCTTTTACTTGGTTCCGCTCCTCATTGTTACCAGCATAATGCCTAACGAGCAGCACAGAATAAAGATCCGGCGACTCGCTCCAATGAGCTATAGGAATTGAGGAAATTTCGCGAATCTGAAGGCGTATTTACATCCTCGTTTTTTTTTTCATTCTTTACATCCTGCGAATATACTTCCTCCCCGTGACGCACCATGACGTCAACGACGCGGGACGTGCTGTGGCTGATCCTCAATTCAAATCCGGCCCGGGTCGTGGCTCACCTGCGGCTTTTCCGAACCAAATTTCTTCAGCCTGTTTTTCTTTCTCGTTCGCCTCGTGTCATATTTCCCATTCCGTGAAGTTTTTGATCCCCATACACACTCAATTTGTATGCTCGAGCACGCGTTTGGAAGGTTTTTTCCCTCGTAAGGATTGATCGTAAAAACCGGCGGTTGCCAGGGTGACGGTTTTCCGGCAAATCGTTTCCACGATGGTTTGAAAGCATAATGGCAGTTCGTATATGAAATGGTGCAATACAATCGAACCGAGAAACTTTGTACAACGTATGCTGACGCAAACTTGATCAAAGCGAGGAAAATTTAAAGCTAATAACCATTTTTAAATAATATTTTTTACATTTTACAGGCAGGTATAAAATAATAAAATATTGAGCTCGTAATAAACCGGTTGAAAGAGTAACCATCGTGTTCGCCAAACCTCGCCATACGAGCTGTCCGTCAAAAAAAGTTACCGAAAGCGTTTCGTGGCCATCTCCCAAACTCCCCAAAGTGTAATGGAAGTGCGCAGCAAGCTAAAGCATAGCTTAGTCGCAGGAAAGCGAAAAGAAGACGCAAAGCTTCAGCACAAATCCTTATTTCAACTTCAATCGAGCGAACGAATGTACCACACCTTTGGGGCACGTTTAGGACACCGAACATTCTCCGCCCTCGGAAGGTAGGGAGCCATCCCACCTCCACCCCATAACACTGCGTATTTAAGGACACCTTTGACTCGGAAAAACTGGCTGCCCGCAGAGTGTTGTGTTTTATTAGCTGCTCGCTGCGGACGCGAGGTCATCGTGGGGTCGGGTGATGTTTGGCCATTCTCGGTTCGGCTGTTGCTTTCTTAAGATATCCGATGCTTCACTAGCGAACCATGTGTGTGTGTATGTGTGTGTTTTCTCCAAGTTTATTTGAACGCAACCGGCGAAGGCTGAAAGCACGTGCGCCACCAGGGGACTCCATCATGTGCTACCCGCAACGTTTCGTACGTTTCTGCACTGCGATTCGGTCTTCGTTTTACCCTTCCCCCTTTCCTTCCTCCCACCTATCCAACACACACCAAACAAACCCGACATATACCAATCACTACACCAAATGTGGCGAATGAGGGACGGGGGAAAAAATGGTTAGGATGGGAAATTCCCTACGGTACCGACCCCCTTTGCCATACCGCACGTACCGTTTTGTTCGCAAGTGCGCGTGGAAAGCTTTTTGTCTGCAGTCATGTCCAAAAGCCAGCCCAGGCATCACCGGGAGGAAATTGAACAAAAAAGCAACCGTACAACAAATAGGCTTCTGCCTCCAAGCGTCTGCTGGTCGGGGTTTTTCTCGGGCCATTTGTTTGTGTGTTTCTTCGCGTACGTGGTTTCCATCCCCCTGTTTTTGTTGTCCTTCCCGAAACCGAAAGCCAGCGAAATACATGATGACAAAATGCTAAATTAACTCACTCAATTCCACACCGAACACAAAGGCAGACCTAACAGAGGTAGATTAATGGGTTTCTCTTGCTTTAAAGAGTCAACTAAGAGTGAGCTAAGAGAGCTTAGTGGAGGTCGTTGTCTAAAAGCGACCTTTTTTTAAAAAGAATGAAATAACATTTACACCCGTCCGGGGATGAGGAAAAGCAAATCCAATCCTTGCCATTCCGGTGGGACCATATCTTAGCGAAAGGGTAAAGATAAGTAAATTAAATTCCACAACCACAACAGTCAAACATTTCCGGCAATAAAACCGCTAAAGTCAAAAATCTCCTACCAGTGTCGGTTGGGTTCGGTTTCTTGGTTCCCCTAGAAATCCAATTAAGCCGAATCCTTACCTTTTTTTTCGCCCTGCTGTTGGTTGTGGTTGGGCACATATATTGCATTAGAAGCTCGAAGCTTCCCTAACAGAAGCCCCATTCCCAATGGGGGAAATGGAAGCTACGAAAATATTCGTAGCACACGGTAGAACCGCTCCAGTTTTGGCTGATGATAATGTACACACGGATAAAGGACTTGAACAAGCAAGTTAGAGTATCCTTTTAGGGAAAAAAAAACCAACGTGACCCCTTTAGGAACCCCGAAAGTCCATCACCGGGTTCGATTCCGATAATTTCGGTGGTCGATTGTGCACCTCCAAAAAAAATAGACCAACTATCGGTTCAGTTGTCTTTCGACCACCTCAGTGTATGTTTATATGTTATATTGTGTTAAGACGGACAGCAAAAAAACATCTCAACATCGACACCACATACAAACATGCCCGGCTCAGGCGAGAATAAATTCAGGACACGTTCGGCAAATAAATCACGTAGTACCAGCCTTTCGCTCGGCGAACTAAGGGAAGTTTATTGAGCCGCTTGATGATATCGAAAGCGATAGAGAGTGAGCGAGAGAGAGAGAAAGCGAGAAGGCAAGCTAGAAAGAGAAACCCCGGTTGAGGAAACACTGAAGGTTTCCGTCTCCTCCATCAATCTGTTACCGACCCATTGCCTTCGGAGGAAATGTGTGCAAGTGAAAGATGGGCATGAAGAGGGGCGGAAGGAGGGGTCACACACGGCACGTGGGAAAGGTGAAAAGGGTGTCGCACTGTTTTAAATTTATTTCTCCCCTCGGGGACCGTGATTCACTCACTTGATCACATCCCATCACTTATGTTTTCTGGGGAAGACTCCTTTTGGGGTGGTGACAAATTGATAGAAAGAAAGACTTTTCGAAAGAATTCTTTTACGGAAAGCTTTACTGATTGACCTACATACACATTAACTGTTTGAAGTTCTACTAGGGATAGTATTTATTTAACGAAGTTGTTCGAAAATTGTATAATTTTTATTTTGCGTTTGTTTCTCGTGAGATTATTTATGAAATCTATATATTGAACTTTCAAATGGTAATAGCACTGACAAGGTTCTTTTGAATATTATTTCAAACAGTACAACTGTGTTTATCCACTTGATAAAATTAAGCGTTTAGAATTTGCGTTGCACATTTGTTGGTTGAAATTCTACATTTTAGCATGTCAAGTAGTTTTTTTTTAACTGAAAGATTTATAATTTCCAGTTCAATAAGTACCCCTCAGTTTATTCCTCTAACCTGTTTCCAAGGACAACTCTTTGAGGAATAAGCGACACCACAAATAGACACATTGCGATTACGCTCCAATAATTAGTGTGTTGCATTTTACGACAACCAATTCCCAACGCAACGATAATCCCACACATAACTTACGGTTCTCGGGTCGTGCAATTGTAGGTGCATTAAAATTTATACTTCTTCACCTCAGCTATACGCGAAGCAATCAGCGCCTCGTGGAAGCCTTCCGAGACACACTCGCCACACTTTCAACGTGCAAAATGGCAGGCACAAATGAAGACGCAATGCATAATTCACGACGCTCCAGCACGGTGCGCATCTCACGGCGGTCCCGGGTCGCGGTGCATCCGTTGCACCATGCAAGCGAACATGGCAACACCACAAGGCGCCTACGACAAGTGACCTACTTTTCCGTCACATTCCAAATGTAAATGCGTCTCGTCTTCGACTCGCCCCGGTGGAGATTGTGTGGTGTGCGTTTTTCCATCCTTTTATGAGCAATACGTTGTGCAACGGGTTGTTTTCCATTGAATTGACGGTTGGAAAATGGGTGAATAAATTTTTACCACCGGGTTTCAGCAAACTGCCACCAAGAACATATCGTAAATTGAAATTCGCTTGACATAATGGGAGAGTTGAAAAAGAATCTTTTGGCATAAGCGGAAAAGAAAAGGATCTTTGCAGGGGTAAGGGCGTTATAAACCCTTGGGGTAGCCATTGTGCGTATTCTTGGAATGAAAATAGTAGCTGGAATATTTTTCCCAAGCATATTAAATACAAACTCATCTTTAATGTCATCGAAAGCTGCAAACCGGACATCCCGTTTTTGATAACTTCAAAGATACCTTGCACAAACGTGACAAAAATAAAACATAAAGCAAAAGACCTTTTTCACGCACAAGTGAATAATAATCCTACTACTTAGACCCGCCTATCCAGCCGTGACTAAAGTTTCCTTCCCAATCCTCATTTCCATACAAAGGCGTCGCGCTTCTAAGTCTGGAAAATTATAGGTCTCCTGTATCCGTTTTCGTTTGAATTGCTCCACCCAAAGGCGGGGAAAAGCTTTCCAAATCTTCCACGCCTGTGAAACCCTTATTTTTCATCGGCAAACATCTCATCAGCAACAACCATCCTACGGATCGCAATTAAATGCGGCCTACGAGATCCTCAATTAAGGCTGCAACCAAAGCCGAAAGTCTATTTTAAAGTGCTTCCGCAGGCGCAGATTATGGTGAGCTCGAGGATAAACAATCCTTCCTTCTCTCTCTCTCTCTCATCTTCATCTCCGCAGGGGGGAATGCGGGGAAGATTTGGAACGTAAGCAAAACTATAATTATCGTCCGCTTCGCTCGATTCACCCCTAAGGCAGGAAGCCACCGGGGGATCGGGTTCCTTCGCACGCGGATGCACTTGATACCGTGCCGGAGGCTTCGCGGCGTGTCTTCCTCCTTGGAGTATCACATTTCACCTTCTTCAGTAGCGAAATGTCTCATTAGCGGAGGATTATGTAGGCCACAATAACTTTCGGGATGTCGTAGAGCACGCCTTAAGCCCTTGAAAGGTAAACAGAAGTGTTTTCTTTTAAGCACAAATTTATCATTTTCGTATACTATTTATCTGCAGACAATGTTAGCGACATTAAATTGATACTTCGTTTTCATGCGAGTAATAAACAAATTACTTATAGAAAGTTTATTTATCCTTGAAGTGGATAAACAAAGTTGCTCCTTTTTTCTTCATTCAATCTGAAGCCTAGAAAACTTTCCGGTTTCAGTCTATTTGATGACCAAAAATTGGGGGTTCATGAGAAAAATTTCTTCCGGTCCGAAAACCGAACGGAAAAAAAGGAAATTCATTCCACCTTCGCCTCCGCTCCCTTACCCGCGGACGACGAAATGATGAATGGATGGCAATTTGTAGCTAAAACGTACCTCTTAATGATGGGTCATCCATCCGGTCGCACCGGGTTTCGCAGTTTTCTGCGGTAGCCACTGTGCTATCGTCATCGTCGACGTCAAACGACGTGGTTTGAGATTTTTGTGGGAAATTTTTTTCCCCGATCCCGTTTTTCGTGTCTGTTTTTTTTTTATTTGTTTGCAAGCAGTTGAAAACCAAGACCTCGGAAACATTTTCCCCGGTCAGCTGCCCACGCGTGAAGCACATCGGAGATTGCCGCAGAAAGCAGTGGTGGGAAATATCCTTTCCGGTCGGTTTTTTTTTTTTGGGAGCATTGACTGGGGAAAGGGGGTGAGATATTTTCATCCAAACATTCCAACATCCAGCCTCGGACCGGAAGGGTCCGCTTCTCTCTCTTCCAGCGCGAGGGTGGCCGCGTTTTGGCGCTCAGACACACACATTTTTCAACATCAAATAGAAATGGAAATGCAAGCGACTTCATAACCGAAAAAAGGAATCGCGTGGGAAAGAAATGTCACCGAAATGGCAAATGAAGATCCGGGCATGCTCGTAAAGTAATAAAACGTTCGCAGCCGGCGTGTATTAAGTTGATCAAAAAGGTCGCAACGTCTCAATCAGGACACAACGGTCGCATTAAAATGGTGCGACGGTTCGCAAAGCAACACTGAAAACAAATCGGGGGTGCCACGAGCTCATCTGTCACGTGCAAACCCTGCGGCCAAAGACGGGAAACAACAATGACAGGCGGACGGAGCGACCGAGCTTCAATAAATATTTATTATTTGCGCGACTAAATGCCAACCGGGAGAAACTGGTGAAAGATTGTTTTTGCATAATCAGAATGCGAATTGAATTAATTACAAGCGAGCGCGGTAACGGCCTCGGGCGTCAGGCATCGCCCAGGATTTGATGTAACGAAGAAAGAAAGATTAGCACGACAAAATTACCATAAATCGTTACGACGAGACCGTGACAATATGGTCCGCAACGGAATGGCGCCTGGGAAAATTTCAAGAGAGGATATGTACAATTCATAATGCGATAAAAGTGCTTTGTGCTTCATTGTTCATCGGGAAGTTAATTTTGGAACATAAGTTGGTTGCTTTTTACTGAACTGGAAGAATAATCATTTTTCAGTTACATCATTAGAATGTTTGCCATGAAATGTGAAATAACATTTATAAATCATAGTTTCTTCATTGGTTGGACATTGTTAGCTTTACTACATATTTAGTTACAGCTAAATTCTTGGAAAAATATTATCACTATCAACCTTCCAGGAAGCATTAGGAACCATCAATACTCCCATTTTCATTTCCACGATCGAAGTTTGTTCAACATCGACCCAGAAGTAGGAAGATTCTTGGAA
The DNA here is from genome assembly GCF_943734705.1 of Anopheles coustani. Lineage (NCBI taxonomy): Eukaryota > Metazoa > Arthropoda > Insecta > Diptera > Culicidae > Anopheles > Anopheles coustani. The sequence continues at coordinate 21,761,509 of NC_071289.1, read as the reverse complement.
AGTGTTGCTGCAACAACCGGTCGATCCTATTTCCTCCTTCCAGCGATCTATTTTCACATCATCCGGTCAATCAGCTCATCAAATTCAATTTCTCTTTTCACCCACTCGCTCCTCGTTGCGAGCGAGCACTCGAGCACTCGATGATGTTGTGTATGTGATGTGTACACCGGAACTGTATGGGAAAATGAGGGGGAAAAAACAAACGGTTCCAGTGCGGACAAGATGGAAACGTTTGCGGATCCCGCTAGGCTCCGTTGCAAAGTTGCATCACTGCAATTTCCCGATGCATTTCCGGTGGCGTTGTGTGCGTAGTGCCGATCGTCTCGCCGACACATGCAGACCGACCGACCGCCAGACACATGGCTCACAATCTTTCCCGTTCCCGTGAACCATTTCACAAATCGGTTCAACACCAAAGCGGGTCACGGCGTCTGCCTGTCTGACGGACACACACACACACTCACACACATGTATAAACGATGGTGCAGTTTTCATGGGAACGTGCATGGCGAGACATATTTTTAGGACTTTTGCAATTCTCATAGTTTTCATCGCATCCTCGCACCTCCCCTCCCGGGGTTTTCCCTCTCAGAGGCAGTCTCAACCATTTTCAAATGAATTGATTCTTTAGCACTCCCTTTCCACGACCTCACTTCCAGTTCGCACTATTTCCCCGATTGCATCGGAGATTTTATCGTAACGTTACAGCTGGCTGGCTGCCTGAAAATAGGTTTTTGATGGCATAACGATTTTCTGCAGGGGATAATGATGCTGGATAAGCAAAGAGAAACATATCCTACCCCTGTGGGGATCCATTTTCCTTCCATGAACAACAAAACCAATCGTTAAGGTCCATCATAATTTTAGGCATTTACCTACCGGAGGCAAATAAGAAACTCATCACAGAACCTTGCACCAGCTCTCCTTCCCATCGTTTGGAGCAATAGGAAACATCAATGAGATAAAGTAGTTTTTACCAATGCCTCTGTCGTTGCAGAACAAACTGTTGGAAAAACTTCCTTGCGTCACCAGATATTAATGAGAACGTTTTCCCTGGAATCCATTGTGATTATTGTGTGATTGACTTTTCGGAAAAGAAAAAAAACCTCTACTGCTCTGGAACGTTAAAGGACGAAGCACGTTTCCATGTTGGCCTAGAAAACAATTCCGCAAATCAATCAGGAACTCGGTGGCCGAAATGGGACCGAATAAGCTATTCCCAGTAAAAAAAAAAGAAAAACAAAGTCCATCTCAAACGGCATCCGGTCACACACGCACTGGGCTTTTCATTCTTTCTCCTCCAGCACTCCAATTTCATCGAGGATCGGAAATGTGGTGGAAAAAATCCGGAACCAAAGAGTGGCACACAATTCTACGGTCTTGAAGAATCCGCACGATTCACTCGAACTGTGGCAGTCGAGTTTGCCATTAGCCCGACGATAGAATAATCAAGTCGGTATTGGTTGTTCATCGAGGCGCACAGGTCGGGCGGCAGGTCTATGCTTTGAACGAAGCGCTCAGCATTCCCTGGAGTATACTCCGGGCGGGCCTCGGGAAGTATTTTCATCGACGTACTAATTTTCCGATCCGTAACCGTACACTGCTGCTCCCGCGGGTACACTTCATCATTTCTCCAATCAGCCCAATTCGACCAAAAACCCGGTTCAGCCCGGGCTGATAATGATTCGTTTTCCCCAGGAGAGAGTGAGCCAATCGGACGTGAACGTGAGTGCAACTAAAGATCAGTACCGGTAAATTTGCACAAAATGCGATGCCATTCAACTGGAAAAAATCGATCGTCTTAAATATGTTTGTTGTTTAGTAATTCTTTTTATAGTTATGTTGTTTTTATAATGGTGAATTATAAATTATGAGAGAAGTGAAATATGCTTATTAAATATCATTTAAATAAGTTCATCAAAACAAAAACTAGGACATGTAACAAATATGCAACATGAAACACCTAACGAAGGATAACTTCCTCTTGATGACTCTTTTTACCACCAATTAGAGAAAAATCTAACGACCAGGTTGACCTAGGCTTCACAGTCTTCAACAACCAAAGAAAGCAGTAAGGACACTCTTCATGCATGGGATAAATTGAATCGATTCATCGCAACGTAACGCCGTTCCCATGTGCACCACGCATACAAAGAAACGAGATGAGATCCTTCGTTAGGCGCACTGTGGCATTTCCCTATCGGCCCATATTTTCCGATGTGTTTTCCCATCCATCGCCCGTTTGGGAGCTATGAAACACGCAAGCCGATGTAGATATAATGGCTTTTCAAGAGTGGTTCGTAAGCTTCATGCGCCTATGAACATCTCTCCCCACGGATGGAAAGCCGGGCGATGGAAATTGAAAGGGCGATTAAAGCGTTAAACTACACCATGATGCTCGTGTGAGCTGGCGTGGAATTGATTCTGGGTGACACTCAACGCGGGCGAGCTTCAATCATCTTTATCCTCGTTCGCGCTGGAAGGGAAATGTGATTGATGCGAGAATATTATGGGATGAATAAAGAATTATAATAATTCCATGCTGCGTGAGGCTTTAGTCAAGTGGTTCTTTGATATAACGTTTCCATTGAGTTGTTATTCCTATTAATTTGCTTGTTTTTGTTTCAAGGGCAGTTTTGTCGTCTAAAAGAAACCCTTATTTTTAATTTATAAAACAAGTTCCAATTTAATGTTTATCTTTGCGTAAACAAAATCCCAGCTTACACCAAATGCAAACAATCCACAAACCAAGAAACAACATCAACCCACAATATCCACTTGAAAGCCGTCAACTTGCATTGAAACAAACCCCGCAAGCATATGTTGAAGGATAATTTGACTCGAATTGTACGCGGCACGAATTCGAACCGAAAAGAAAAACGAACCAACAAAATAACAACACGCCAAAAAGATACCCCACACACAACTTCTCGGGCACGGGCTGCGGGCTTTATTGTTGGGGGGGGGGGGGGGTGGGGGGGCACCAACCGGGCGCATGGTTTACCATTTTCATTTAATGCCACGTTTTTCCCAACTCACCGAGCACGAAGGAAGGGGTGGGGGAAAAAAAACGCTGGAGCACTTCAATGTGAATGTTAATATTGGTTTTTCGGTGTTTGCCCTTTTTCACGACATTGAGCAGCCCTTGCCGCCCTTGCCTCCCCGATCCCTTGGCCTTTACGTTGGCCACAGCAGGGTCGAAGCGAGCGTAAGAAACCTTTCCTGCCAGTCGAGCGTTTTGACTGAGCGCCGGCTTTCGGCAGCGATGATTGGCACGGAAAGTCAAGCGCCTCGGAACAGCGAGCTGGCACACGGCATACACACAGATGGTGATTTAAACCAAATTCCACGTGCGAAAAACATTCCCGCCACCGCCCGGCCCGATGGCTTTTCCGATGGCCTTGATACCGTCCCATCGCCACGTCCACACTGCTGCTGGTGGTGGTGACGGGTTTCGGAAAAACGAATATTTAAAAAGCGATAACCTTTTATGAGCGTTTTACGAGTGCCGCGCACGGTTGGAACTGCAGCCCGAGCCGGGGCAAAGCGTTTGCCCGCCCGAGTATCACTTGACGGGGCAATAATGGACGTGTGTTGCTTGAGAAAATCAGCATAATATTTTAACAATGAGCTCGTTACTTGTTCCGACGAAGGGGCGGAAGCTTTACGCAACAATTTCACAGTCGTTTGAACGTAGTAAAATATGGATACAAAAATGAAACGGGCCTCGAAATTTATTTGTTTTGTTCGATGGAGCTGAAAAGAGGGATGCGGTTCGATGAAATTGTAAAAAAACGTTGGTTATTTGAATAATAAAAATGAAAAATATAGGATAAACTTCATGCAATTGATTTTTTCGATTGAAAGAGCAAATTAGCCTTTATGAGATTTCATTTAGCTAGTGATAATTTGTATTAAAACGAAAAGCAAATACAACCAACCCACCTGGTTGCCCATCCCCATTTCCAATCATCTTTAAATGATATTAAGTGAAAAAAAAAGTACAATAACCTGTGCGTCACAAATTCATCCGGATCATCGAAACGGTTGATTTGCTACCGATGTTGATTCCCTTAACGACCGAGCAAACGCAATCGATTCCCCAAAACCCACAATTCCATTTACCATTCCGTAAGCCACAACATTTACACAAAATCCCTCCACCACTGGGGATGCTCGATTGTGTGTACTCCCGTGTTGGCCCAGTGCCCATGTCACGCTTTGTGACGTATTGTGTATATATGTGTGTGTGTGTGGCAGAGTGGGCTCGTTGCAGAACACCACAAGGAAACACCGCATCGCATGATTGCTGTGCGGTGTTTGTGCGTCGTACCGGTTGGTTGGTTGGGTGATATAAAATTTTCCGAACCCAACATTAGTACACGCCAGCTGAGCAAATAAGCCAGAACTGCACGCCAGAGCACGCACACCGTGTCACAGATGGGCAGTGGCACAAATGAAGTCCCGGGACCGAGAGCGAAACAAATGGAAAAGGCAGGGACGCAAATTGAAATGTAAACACTACGAAGGCCATTAACTAAACGAACAGTTGTGCTACAATTGTACCACAAAGCTAATGTTTAAAACAGATATTTTTTTCCTCACACTTGTTTAAATATTATCATTCAAATAAATAAATTCGAAGCGCGTTCCAAAGGGTAAATATTTATAATACCAATTCTATTTGCAGCTCGTTTAACCATTTTTCATACAATTTCTATCGAATCGTCCCTAACCGCGATTAAATATTCTAATACGCAAATGAGCCTTTCAACCATCAATCAGTGGCAATTTCAAGCTACACGGCTAATTACATCAATTGCTGCGTATGGCTTAGAATTTGCATACATTACCGTTGCACGCAGGCAAGCTGGGAAAATGCAACCGACAGCCCACAAGGGATTCCGAACCGGCTGCGTTCCGGGAAAACGCCCGACATCCCGACGCACAGGCCGGGCAGGTTAACAACTATCAATCATGTTTTCGCTCTGCACTGGGGAGCGGCACTGAAATCCGTACCGAAAGTTTTCGATTACGCAACGCTCTTCATTAGTCCCGGGTGATTACTTTGACACTTCATCACACACGGCGACAAGGGTCGTTTATTTTATGTTTGAGTGTCCATTTTTTTGTATTTCAATGGATAAATGGCAATTTGACTGTGGTAAGTTTTTTTTTTTTGCATGTTTTCACTTCCGCTCTCCATCAGCCGACACGTTTAATATAAATGAGTATCATGATTGCAACTGAATTGGTATTCATTTTCGTTCGGACCTGTCCATCGCGGTTGAGCTCCCAAATGAATTGATATATATTGAAGTGGGGTCGGTGGCTTTTTGTCTCGTTTCATCATTTCCCTCAGTTCCTGAATTTATTTCGAAATGTTTTGAATATACAAGGTTCAAGTTAAAACACCCGTTTGTTTATATTATGAAACATAATAAGAAAGAAAAACCTCACAACCCGAATGCAGAATAAAATTTAATTTTACAAAAAATATTTAATTCTTTGAAAAGTTATCTTGTCTTTTGGCCGCGTTTTATTACGACCTCCACACAGGTAGTCACCCCAAATTTATGAACAGGAAGCTTCGAGTGGAGATAATAAGTGTAGGAAAAACAAACTGAAACCGTACCATCACCTTTATTGGCGACTGTTACGGCAAAAAGGGCCGTTATCATTTTTATGCAGCACCTGTTTGATCAAGTGTCGCACAGTTTTCGTAAGCGAAAAGATCGTCGCAAAGGATCGAGTGAAAACAAACGACATTAAGAAGATAACCGTAAGTCCATTCCGTTTTATGAAGACAACCCACTTGCCGAACGACACCTCCGCACTTGATGTGCGTCGATGGTCTGTAGCATAGCAAACGTGTTTCCTGTTTATCACCGACGTCCTCCATCGGACGCATCTTTGACGCACTTTCTTGCCAGGCTTTTTTATGTTTCGCTTTTTCATTTAAAATGCTTACCGCCCTTAAACCGAATGGGTTTGTCTTTTCGAAGGTTGTTTCCTTCACCTATGGTTTTCTTTTTGGGTTTGACTAATCGTGTGTAGTATGGAAATCATTATCGCCAACTGTAACGCAACGAGCTTTGAAAATTTCATAAATGGAGACGCCCGGTAGTTTGTAAATTATAATGGAGGCGCATGGTATTTATTAGAAATTGGTAAATCAAAAAAACTAAATAAAATAAAATTTTATATTGGGCTACATCTTAAGCAAATAAACATGTAAAGTGTGTCCATTTTGATCCAGCCAAAAAACATCTTTACGTTTATTTTATCGACGACCAGTTTGTTTGTCCCACAGCGGTAACCGTTTCGCTTTTCACTGCCGACCCCAAAAACCGGTTTGATAGCGGCTGCCCGTGTGATAACGCGTTGATAAATGGCTCAATATTTCTTGCTTTGCCATCATTTTCCATCCCCCGCCGTGGAAAGGACAGAAGTTTAGAAATGAATTTTTCTTCGCTCCGCTTCACACGACCGCAAATCGAACCGAATCATCGACATCTCCCGTCGGTCATTTTCTTCACCGTTCGGTGGGGCGACATGAGGGAGAAAGCGAAAAAGAAAAAAAATGTGAACGATCAGAAAATCAACCGTCTCAAATTGCACAGCCCTTAGTCAGCAGAAAATGGGCTCGAGACACAGCCATACATGACGAGTGAGAAAAAGTTAATCTGAAGCAAAAGAAATAAAAAAGGCGTTCTGACTGTAAGTACGGTGATAGACTTTTTTTTCATTCCGACGTGATGATTCATTTCTATTTCCCAGATTATGGTAGAACAAATTGCTTTTTCTTTTGCTTTGGCGGCGTTACTCGTACAGCTTTATAATTGGAAATTTGCTATGGTGAGCATCTGCTTAGACAAGAACTTTTTTAACCAAGCGAATCTCGGTCCTTCGTTGCTTCGAGGGATATAAGCCACTTAATTATCAGCCAGTAATCGAGTTGAAGATGAATTTTAATAAAAACTCTAGGAAAACACAAATTTATCGAGCACTTCCCCCAAGAGCAAACATCATCTACTAATCCACCCGGTCACGGTTTAACATTTCCCTTGCATAACAAACTTCGCTCATGATTTGCATTTATTGCTATCGGTTCGGCTGTCGAAGCACCTCGAGCTGGTATCCGACGGCGTACCACGTGTACCAAATCAATTGAATTAAATCATTTCACTTCATTCCACACCGATCGCTCGAGGTGTGAAAGCAGCGAGCATGTTCGTGATGTTTGTGCACCCAAATAATCTTTACCATCCAACGTGGAAAACTAACAAAAGTATAAATTTGTTAACCATTGCTGGGGGTTAAGAGTTTTTCCAATCGTTTCGTTATGTTTTCCTGGAAAATCGATGAGTAAGGAACGATATGAGCAAAGAAGTGGATGGGTAACTGGTTGCGGAATTTAAATGTGCACGTGTACAGGTGACTAATCTACCCACTCTTTGCCGTCGAACTTTCGTACACCCTTGCCAACGATTTCCAACCGAAATTAAAGTACGAAGTCTCTATCGTTGCTGGTATGACGTCATATTGGTTCAACCTACAAGTGCAAGATCGTCTTTAACAGCTCTAATCCCATGAGCAAGTAGATAAAAATAACAAAAGAAAAAGAAAGAAACGCACCCTATGGTGACCTATTCGGAGTTTTGCGTCGATTTGTTCACCAGTCTGCCAAAAAACCTTACAACTTTCATCCGCCATTACATCCAACTTATAATCTTCCACGTTCATGTTTTCCGTCGTACATGTTTCTCCAGCTGGTTCGGCAGCAAATCTCTGCACATCGAAGAGAGAGTAACAATTCCGTACAACTTCTTACAGTGCAGCGAGTGGCGAGAAGGCGGCAGGGCAAATCCATAAATCCGAGTGCGACAAAATATGGCAAATTTATTCATGTGCTTCGTTCGTTTCTTCTTTGCCCACAATTCAATAAACAATCTGCAACGACAAAAAAGGTCCCGTTCGTATGTTTGGCTTGCAGTGAGTCGGTTCTGGTTGGGTGTTCATGTTGTTCAACGGTTTCGGGCTCAAAGATAAAAAGCTCCTAGGATGGTTCAGAAAGGATTATGGTTTCTTTTGAGAGTTTTCCAGTGTAAGCGACAAAGCTTCGAAAAAGTCTGCATGAAAAGGGTCCGACCAAATGTATTGTAAAGGTTGCTTGTCTTCTTTCCAAGAGTATAAATGATCATGAAATAAATATGTCACGCTTTAAACCTGTATTTTGGGGGTTTTTTTAGAAAACAAATGTCGTATACAATCACTGTTTTTATTCTAAAACACTTTTTAATGCTTAAAATCTACCTCGGAAGTGGATAAGCGCATCCATCAGTACCTCGCGTACACCACAAGGTAATCCAGAGTAGTACCGAACTCATCCAAGCTCGCAATGCAACAGTTTCACGTGCAAATATCAGATTATTTTCCCACACACATATACACACTCGCACTCGCCAGGTTGACAATAAATATCCCACTTCGATTCCTGCCCCAACATAGGATTTGCACAAGCTTTACTTTTATTGAAATACTTTCGCACGGTGGACAACTTTGTGTGCGAAAGCAACGTGTGCGAAAGGCTTGACGAACCGATGGGAAAACCCCGTGCCCCGAAGCACAAGCACGATGAAGACCGTCCCGTTTGTTGGGCGAAATAAAATCAACCAACCCGAGCCAACGGGACGGAAAATAGCGAGGTTGCATTTACAATCCATGCCTTACCTCCCCAATGAAACCATCGAGGGCACGAGGATGGAAAACTAGCGCTACGAGTTTTCCTCCCGATCGGTGCCGCTGACTTGGAGTACGCTGGGCTCTGCTTACAATAAATCCAATCTACCCATAAATCGGTTTTGCCAACACCGTGCGCACACAGTAGCAGCATTAGTAGGAAGCGAAAAGTACGGCACTTTTCCGCAAGCAGATTCTAGCTCGGAAGGAAGATTTCCCCGATGGGAGGGAAAATTCGCAACCACGGTGCACGGGCACGCTGAGCGAACGGAGGAATAAGAATCGACAATAAATTACACAAACCATGAAATAACGAATCGTACAGCGCTTTACATATGCCGGCGATGTCGTTTGTACTGTTTGCATACATTACGGCCATCGAATGTTTCGATGGGGCGAAATTGAAAACGTCCAAAGGAGAGAGAACATCTCCATCGAGTGTGCATAGTAAAATGGAAAACTACCATGCGACGAATGTGATTCGCTTCTTAAGCATGCCGGCTCTGATTTAAAACTAATGTTTATAGAACTAGAAAATAGATAGGGTAATCAATGCGAGACAGAATGACGATAGTTAAACAAACGAATGCAATGCATTTGGAGGGGATAAACATTTTAATTTAAAAAAGTACTCTACAAACTCTTGAAACTTTAAATGGAATTTCAATTTAATGGAAAGTATTTTTGGAGAACCAACTAATAGCCGATGCTATGGCAGTTTGAAACCATCTCAGATCGCTCGTAAACCGTAATGGCACAAACCGATCAAAGTAATCTGTAAGCTCTCCACTCGCTTTGTCAACAAAATGAACGACCAATGACATCACAACAAACCGGGTTCCGAAGCAGCCGATCAGCTCGGTGGAAAAGCGAAGGATAAAAATAATGTGCCTTTTCCTCTTCCGACCAAAAATAACACACGGACGATTAAATGATGCAGAAAAGAGGACAGTCATGCTGCCGGTTGATAAAAGAAAAGCTCTCCGATTCGTAGAATCGCCTCACCACTGCTGCATCCTCCAACACGGTGGTCAGTGTCTGTGGGTCCGAAAGGACCAAACAAACCCGGCTCGAAAGCCAGCACTGCAATCGTTTAACTCTGGCTCAATCCGTCGTCTCGGTGCTGCGAGTTCAATAATTTCTCCACCACAGTCGGTAACGGCAGCTTCGGTGGCGAGTGCTCCACCGGGCATTTCCCGGGCACTTCCGATCGTTCCGATACGATTCGAGGCGGATATTTAATGACCCAGCTTAGTTCGATATGTAAGCTCTCTGATTGCTCATTTAGTCGTTCTTTACCCGTTCTCAGACTGAAACAGTTGTTGGTCGAGGTAAACTGACGACGGGAACGCTTCCGGCTACGGTTCCATGGATGCCATTACCGTCGCAGGGAAATGGAAAACGATTGGGGAGGGAGGGAGAAGTATCATTGCGGCTCTTTTATTTATACTATACGTACTCGTAATGTGTTATCGATACGTGATACGGAAACACGCAACGCACGGGCAGCATCGATTTGTTTTACAAGCGGACCGCAATCGAAGCAAATCGTTTTCCGACCATTCTCAAGCAAATTGGTGTGCATAAAACGTTTGCGAAGCAGTGTGTTTAATCACTTGAACTAAATCAGTAATTTTACGAACGATTTCGCGATGTATTGTGCATCTTTGATCAGAGTGGATTGTTCCCAAATTGAGATTTCCTTCTTAAACATGTTATCGTTTTAGTCCTTTTGATTACATTGGATAAAATGAATATGCATTATTGGTTTAAAGTTAATTATTTAATTATGTAAAGAGGAATATAAATCGAGAGCCATGTAAGCTCCTCTATCCAAGTCACAATTTATGTCAAGCCACCCACTCAACGGTAAAAAACGGTGACACGACCAGCATTGCCAGCATCGAAAGTAAACAGCTCTAATTACCGAAAACGGCGAGCAAGCAATGCGCTTTTTCTCTTTTGCTCGACTTTCAGAGTTGCCTTTTACAGCGCATTAACCGAACCATCCCTTTGCTGCCGGCCACGGCTGCACAGCTGCTTCCAAGGATAACCCACATTTTCTTGATGGCAAGCACAGGAAATTTTGGATCCTTTTTTCTCAGAAAAAAAAAAGAGGGAGTGAGTCTGGTGCAGCACCACGCAAACCGGACCATGAATACCCAAAACCCAAGAGAACGCAGCCGGACAGCCGGAAATGCGAAGGGTTTTCTTCAGACAAGAAAAGACGCGAAGAAAAACAACAAAGACGAACATAAAGGAACCAACGCAGCGACGGTAGTTTCTTCGAGCTTTTTCTTCTTCACTTTTCTTCTATTTGTTTTCTCCTTGCGTGAAGCGGAAATTTCTTGCTTAATTAAATTTTTGCCTCCCGGCCAGCAAACAACCCTCCGCTTCAGCATCAGTTTATGATTTTTTTCCCTTACTCTTTTCAACAGAACGGGCGACGGAAAGCGCAAATAAAAACGTTTAAAATATGTTCCCGATCTTGATCGCGACGTGTACGCGCGCGTCGTGACCCCGAAATGTGCAGCCTTTTTGCAAGCAGCTGGAGGAAGAGTAAAAAATAAGCAGCCCATAAATGAGATACGAAAAAGTAAAACAAACGGCTGAGCGAAGAGAAACAAGGCGAAAGAAAAGATTATGTCCTGCAAGACATTTACAGGAAGCATTAAGTGGGATGTTTATCGTTTCGTACCATCCAAGAGACAGATCGGACCGATCTGAGAAAAGGAAAAAAACTTCATGATGGCAAATTATATGAAGTGAATCGAGGTTTGGAAACTCTTTTCTCGACATTTTTAATCCTCTAACGATGGTCTAATCATTTGAAATGTACCTACAAGAACATGTTATTGAAGTGATGAGTAGAATGCTTGCATTTACATTTAATGCGTTAACACAATCAAAGATCAGTCAACCAATGTTTCCTTGGTTACTTTCCTCTTGAGTAAACAAGTTAAAAGCCTGCCGGATATTATCCCGTCCGAATTATGCCTCGACCGTGTTACAGTTTACTCTCTCAAGTCTCCCGGCACCATATTGTCGATGGAAAACAGCGCTTTTCACAAACGTTGAGGCAAAATTCGAAGCCCTTCTTTTGTGAACCCCGAGGTGGGCGCCAACCAGACTGAACCGATGAAAGACTTAATTTAATTGGATGCACTTCATTTGAATGCTAATGAGCTACGGTGCGGGCGGAAAGCGTGGAGCTGTGGAACAAACGGGTCGGAACCGTCGTTGGAAGTGACCGACCCCGAGCGGAGTGTTTCAAGTGCACCGTACTCCCGTACCGACAAAATCAATCATGTCGCTTTTCCTCTTTCGTCATCCTCACTCTGCTTCTCTTTCCACCATCGAATGCATCGGGGAGCTTTTAAACGTGCTCTACCCTGATGATGGCCTCGAATGGAACGACCCAACACGACGGGTGCCTAACGTGTGTTCACGTAAACCTCCTCTCGGTGTAGGAAATCGGAAAAGCTTTGCAGGTTATTGCCAGGTCCTTCCGATGGGTGCAGCCGTGCCCGTGTTGTCGATTTTTGACCGGGGTCGGTCGATTTCAGAGGATCGTTTTTGTCACGCAGATATAACACCGTACGCTTTTCCGATGTTGATAGCGAACGGCAGCCACAGAATTGTCCCTAATGAAGTTTCTAGTGTCAGGCCGTGCTTTTGCAAAGAGTGTTATTAGTAGGAGAGATGCGAGATTTTGCCATCAAGCAAATTAAATTGTAATAAATACGGTCCAACCGGAGCACATTCACTTGAACAGAAAGGTATCTTCCAAGAGCTTTTTGAACAAAATTGCATCAATCATGGTTTTTGTGTCCAAGATCAATGCACATGATGTAGAACAAAACAGTTCGATTCAAAAGAAATGTATCGCTATCAGTGCCGTAATGGGGTTTAACGTCTCAGAAGACAGTTTAGTTTAAAAAAAAAATTTAAAAAGTGATATTGGACCACTTCACTCACACTCCAACAGTCAAGTCAATGATACCAATTATCTCTAACTTTTACCCTCCATCTCACTCGATCGTACCTACGGTGTCTTTCTTTTCGTCTTACTCTACAGTTGATTGAAGTTTCCCTTCTGTACACGTCCCGCCCGAAGTTCGACGGCATCACAATCAATTCTTTCCTGAAGCACAAGTGTGATCCATGGCCCTGCTATTCCGAATCGGTTAGTGCGAAAGTAAGATTATTTGCTCTCGTCCGTCCGTGCTTTTCACTATGCATCATTGTCCAACTATCACACCCACAGACAGACAGACAGCCTGCACTGCACTGCGAGAGAGCCCGGCAGGCACCGCAGCACGCGCTGTTGGCAGGGAAAACTTTTAAGCACCAAATTCCACCATCCGCCCGGCGGGAAGATGATCCAGATGGGTGGAGGCAGGAGAAGGGTGTTCTTCCCCGCCCAAAACTTCCGCACGAAACGCAACAAACCGACACAAAAACATAAAGTCCCTGTCAAGAACGGTACCACGGGTTTTCCGTCCCGAAATTCGAAACTTTTCCTTTCGGAAACTCCCCGAAAAATGTGACAGCCCGACGAACGCAAACGCGCGCGCTCCTGATGGACAGCGGAAAACTTGGGACGGAAAATTTCGGGAAACGTGGCGGTACGAAACACAACCGGAGTGGCGAGGGAAAATTTTCTTTCGGTCGGGAAATGAATGGAAAGAGAGCGGATGGTGGGATGGAGGGGGGGGGGGGGGACCGACCAAAAGTTTTGGTTCGTCACTTTGGGGTGCTTTTGTTTGACTTTTCAATCGTCTTCAGCCGCCGGATGGTTCTAGTCTTGTTTGCTGGAAATCTATATATTTTCCCGCGTGCGGAGCGAGAGAAAATACAGCGCGCATGGAGAACTGGGTGAGTGCAGCTGGAAGAAATTGAATTTCTATTGTTTGTTTGGCAGCATTCTTGGGATTATGTGAGGTTTTCTTTTCGTTTTTCTTCCCACCGAGTTTGTGGATGAAAAAGAATGACTTATTTTCATCCACAATTCAACGCAACTTTATTATGATATTTTGATTATGGTTTTTCTTTTTTCTTTGTCGTCAAGTTTAGGCAACATTCGTCCATCAATCTGGTGAAAGACAGCACTCTAAAGTTTAATTTCACAACCTAAATTGATTTTATTAAATCATCAGTGTGTTAGTACCTTCCACTTATTATGGCATGCTGTGGTTTTTCTATTGTGTAAATAGTTATAAAAATATTTTCAAAATACCCGCACAAAGTTACATTCAGTTTCCTCATGTCAGTCGAAATAAGACTGACACACCAATAAACAACGCAAGCGATATCACCGGTTGCACGCTCACGACACAACCGAAATGTTTGCGTTAAAACGAGCTAAAATCAATCAAATATTAATCCGCCGTACCGGAGCAACCGCAAACCTCGCTACGCCAGCCACTCGCTGGGAATCAATTAGCGAAGCAAGTTCCAGCAGCAGTTGCGTCTAATTGCTGGAGGACCACTAAACTCCACTCAGAAAACCTCACTCACACACAAACACACCCCTAGAACTCCAACGCATCCGAGGCCACAACCGTGCGACCGCAGCCACGTAAACACGTCGCATGATAAATCATGCAATTGCAAGTGCTAATGTTTAATTTGCCAGACTCTTGAGCTGGAAACCCGGGGGCTCCCGGTGTCCCGAAATTTCGCCATGCGTTGGAAAATGTGTGCGAAATGTCCGTGACAGTAGCTGGGCGTGAAATGTTCGGGACGTTCAGACGCGAGACGGGGGAGAGCGAACCGTATCTTTTGAAAGTCGCGAAAAGCACCGAACACCCGCACCCGGAAAAGCGGGGTAACGGAAAAATTAGCATAACACGCGAACAGACCCGCGTGTGCCTATTGTTGATCAGCATTTCGGCCCCGCAATGCTCCCGCTCCGGTCCGATCCAGCAACGATGCTGTTGCTGTTGTGTCCCCGGCCCGGCCGTTTTCTCTGTGGACAAACATTTGTTTTAATTATAAATGTTTTCCCAGCGGCAGGCCTTGTGCCGCTCGACAAAATCGGATGCTGGGCCGAGGGTGTGTGCACAAAAAAAAACAAACTTACGGAAAAGCGAAAGCTGAAGTGTGTGGCACATTTCAGTTCGGCTGGAGCAAAAAATTAAACATAACCCACAAGCTATACAAGGATCTGTAAAATAAGTAAAACTATAAACAAACCGTCACTGGTCGGTGTCACAGAAGATAATGAAGTGCGGAAGTGTTTCCGGTGTTAGTTTTAGCGTCGACAAAGTGGAATTAGACCACCGAAAGCGTCATTAGAGGCAAGCGTGAGTCAAAGAAGGAGTGAACAAAAACATGGAAATTTGCTGTGCTTCACGATTAATTTAATAAACGAAAAATCAGAAAAAAACAAATAAATTTAAATGGAGTAGAGGTACTTTAAAATAATTTAAAACAAGAACGATCCGAACAAACAAACATAAGCATAAATTTGTTGAGTAGAGGTACTTCAAAATGATCTCTTTTCTGTATAAACAAGGAAAATAATCATAACAAGTCTTTTAAAATCATCATTCCAAAATCTTTCATGTCCACATTTGACAATATGATAATAATTTTGATGAGGAAAGTAAAAATTGAATCCCCCACAATATCGGGTTGGGACCGAAAAACCCGTGTTCCTTAGAGTTTTGTCAGCGGCGGAAATAATTGCGTTCGTAGTGAACCACATCGATTGCGTGGAAGCGTGCGGCCACAACCACCACGAGAGGTCATCCCGGTGTCACTAGCGGCGTTGAGAGTGAGATTGGCCAATTCAATTTCGGGTTCAATGGTGAAACTAAATTGGAAAATTAAGCCCAGCTCTGGAGTGCGAGCACGTGCAAATGCGAATAGGGGCCCGCTGCAAGCCTCTCGGGAACAGCCGACTGCAATCTTTGGGGATTCGAACAAAGCGGCGTGACCATGCTCGAGTTTGGTTCAGGCCACGCCAGGATGAGGAAGACTTTAGCATATTGGAAGCACTGTCGGACAGAAAGGCCCACCACGCCGCACCAGGCTCGTGCGGTAATTATTATAATCTACCACGAGCAACCAAAAACAAGTCATATCAAAACTTATTGAAGAGATTAGAACACAATTAAATGCCAATAGATAATTGTCAATACACAACACATAAAGCCATGAAGCTTTGTAGAATAATAAATAAATCAATGATTAAGTAAATTGATTCTAACCATTTTGTTCAACCAAGTGAACCGGTGAAGAATACATTATTTCAATCATTTTCAAAAGTCCATACTTAAAAGTCTTTAAAAAGCTGCTAAATTTAAAACGATAATCAGTTGAAACTATTTAATGGTTTTTATTTAAAACCGTACAACCCATTCAAGGGAAGGATGGACCTAATTTTCAAACGGACTTGGCAGCTCATCTAACGAGCGTTTGAAAGTGACACTCAGCTTCAAAACACAGCCCCCTCGGGGACGTTTCGATCGGCGAGCAGCCGGCGAAAGTGACAAACTTTCCCAATAGAAAATAGTCCTCCGAAAATAATAGCAATAATAAAGACGATGATAATCATAATCATAAAAGTAGTGACAGAAGAACCCGCTCGGCCCGAAAGCCCGGAACGGAATGAAATAAGTTTTAGCAAGTCAAAGTTTACCCAGACTCCCCCCCCCCCCCTCCCCCCCCCCCCCCCCCGCAACGGAGCGCGGTTTGAAGGGATATGGTTTGGTTTTCGTGGTTTCCAGTCCTTCCCACAGCATCGACAACCACAATCCGACACCGACATGGAAGGGAATGTGTGTGTGAGAGTGTATGTGGTGCCTTTTGACAGTGGCCAGGCATTCATTACCCCCCGACACACACACACACACACACACACACACACACACACACACACATCGCGAGCCGCCTTTACACTGTCAGAAAGGAAGCCGGCAGGCCGGCGGCCAATTCGGGAGGAAACATTACAAGCTGCCATTACAAGAGCTTTACCTTTTGCGCTTTGCTTGTTTGACTCGCTGCTGCAAACTCGCCGTTTCGCTGGTAAACTTGTCCACTTGTTTCGCTTCACCGGAACACTCCGGCGTCGCTGTTTGCCACCGCTTGAAGATCGTATCGTGGGGCGCCGGGAAAAGTTGTGTTTCAAACGACGACGGACGACTCCTACGCGCTCCGGTGGTAGTTTGTGTTATCGATTGTGCGCGGGGAAAAGTCTTCTCCAGCGGCACGAAGATGATGGAAAGTGTACGCTTTGGAAAACGCACATCCCCCACACATACACACAAAGATTAGACGCAGCGCCTTGTTACAGAATTTGTTTCGAGAAACTTTCCGTGACGCACAATCTACGATGATTGCGAAACAGAGTGAAGCAATAAAAAGTCACATTAGATACGAAGTGCGGTTTTAAATACCGGCAATTTTACCTTTGTCGTGTTGGGTTTCGTGCGACTGATTTTGTCGAGTGTCTGGAATGCAATAAAAGCCACCTTTAAACAATGGCGTCCCAGCCAGCGCTGTATTACAATCGTGTGAGAAATCTTGCGAAAGATTTCAAGTGACAACTGAAAATAAAATAAGTCCTACCCACTTTCCACCGGTTCGTTCCGTTCCCGAGTTTTAATTCTATCCCGTTGTGTCGTACTTGTTCATTTTTCATCAGCAATTTTGCTCCCATCCCATCGTCCTTTGGCCGACGCTCCCCGAGAACGTCATGCTACCATTTGTTCGAGTCAAATCCGCTCGGCGGGAGGCTTTGTCATCATGACTGATGAGCAGATTTTCCCTTTGCCACCCCGAGCTGGTGCGTGATGCATTGTGGTTGATGATTTACTTCCGGCATTTCGTTTCGTTCGTTTTGGCTTGCTATGGGGGCGTGATTTTAAAGAAAAGGTTTCTCCTGGAGGTATTGTAAAATGGAATGAATTTAAGATAAGAATGCAGCATAAAAATGCTTTATGAAAATATAGTTTCACGTTACTTTTGATAGTGATACTTAATAAAATATTTTTTAATATTTTTCAATAACTTTATCTCGCACAGTTTTCAGTTCAGTTATCTCTTACAGTTTTTACACTCACACCTTTGCTATAAACTTAAACGAAGTAAAACTGTCCTATAAAATTACGTCCTATAGTTTGGGAAGTTTTCAATGAAGACATAGTGGGGCGGAAAATTGGAAAAAAAGTAAAACACCCTGTTTGCATTTATTAAAACTTTCGCCCAAAAGATGTTTCACCATGTCAGCAATTCAAAACGTCACTTGCCACCTCCCAACCCTTCTCTCCTCCTTTTTTGCCGCATATTACAGCGTTCTGTAAAGTTGTCGGACAAAGTTACCCCAGCTTAACGAACGAAACGAACATGTTCCATGGTGTTGAAAAAGAAAAACAGAGCGCGACCGTATTTTCGTAGCGTCTTAAATTCTACTCCTACTACGTCGCATTCTTACGTTTTTCGCGCGGTGGGTGGAAAACTTTCGCTGGCTTCGAGAGATCGAAACCCAATACGAGTTTCCCCGGAGACTACGTGCATTTCCCAGCTGTTCGTAAATTAACACCATTTATTGGGGTAAAACTTTCCGATGCCGGTGTTATCGTACGGGTTTCGGGAAAAAGGAGAAACTTTTCACCTCAATACATGCGTTCTCGCATGCGAGACGGTTATGATGTTTTTCTTCTTTTTTTTTTGCTCAAGCACAATCCCAACCGTGGGGAGGGATTATTTGTTTCACGCCAAAGTTTCACCCCCCTCCTGCGCAACATAATAGATTACAAGCTAGCGATTGGAAGAAAGATTACAAAGGGTGGAAAAAAAAGTTAGCCGGACGCATAGCACTGGATTGAGGAACAAAGAATAAAAGGTTAGTTAATCAGAAGAGTATTCCGGGAGGCAAAACATTTCCACATGAATATTTGTAACAAGTACCAGGCGCCTCCATTTGAATAATTGCTTCTATGGCGTGAATCCATGAGCACTACTTACAAGTCTCGGTCAAGGATTTATCAGCTTCTTGCTGCAAAACCATGACTACCTACAGTCAGACCGTGCCGTCCTTCATCCCGAGCATGGGATTTGCGAACCATTACTGAATTAATTTGTAAATTGATCGGGTGCAATATCATTCACCCACGAGCTCTCGCACTAGGACCGTGTAATTTAAACAACTTCCCCCCGAAGAATGCTGTTGGTGTTACTTTACATACCACACAATCAGTGAGTACACAAACACCACCACGAAGCGTCCACCGAAAACCCTTCACGGAGAATGGATGGAAAATTTAATTTTTGTAAAAGCCTTTCACCTTCAACCCAAACCGAGACTTACAAACCCACGGCGCGAAAAGGGGAGTTCACAGAAAATTCACATTTCTTTTTCACCCTCCCACCGTCGAGACCGAAGTGTTACGAATGAAGTCATGCTGACTGTGAAATGTACCGAGTAACATTTGCATCGCCACTTACCCAGCGCCGTTACCTATGCGCCGAGTCTTATCGCTTTCTTTTTTTCCAACCCTTATACCTCGTTTCTTTCCGCGCATCGGGGTGGAAAATAAGATTACTAATGAAACGTGGGCAACGATCCGGGCGGCCATGCTAACCGATGCGATAAGGCAAAAGGCGAGTGTACGGCAAGCGGGCCGATTGTGTCACGCACTGGAAACGGCGCCCCGGAAAATGAGGTGTGAAGATTTAAGTGCCTTTTTAGCACGGGAAAACAAATTACACCGAAGTGCGCCGTTAGCATTAGCGCGGGTGGAAATGGAACCGACTCGATTGGGCAAAGTCTTTGGTTTCCCTTTGCTTGTGTTAATACAAAACCTAGACTGGAAATGAAAGTAAAAATACCAACCAACACATGCATACACAGGGTCTTTTGGCTTGTTTCTTGCAATCTAGCTTAAGTCAACATGTTTCGTGTTTTCCGCTTGAGCGAGTCAAGTGAAAACTGCGGCCGTTGTAAAAAAAAGGGAGATCCTTTATTTACATTGGCCCTCGCCACACCCAGTTTAACGTCCATTATTTCAATGATTTTATGCCGCGGAAAAGATTAAAAGATATTTACCCAAAAAGCAACGCAAAGCCCGCGCCTTGCAGGCAGGCCGAGACCTTCTCGGTAGGGAAGTTGAAGAAAA
Source organism: Anopheles coustani (assembly GCF_943734705.1). NCBI lineage: Eukaryota > Metazoa > Arthropoda > Insecta > Diptera > Culicidae > Anopheles > Anopheles coustani. The sequence continues at coordinate 21,741,641 of NC_071289.1, read as the reverse complement.
ATGGAAAACGAACAAAACAGGGAACTGCCGTCGTGTGCCTGCGTCAGCGGGAAATTTGCCTTTCGCAAATGTCAAAAGCGCTCGACGCCCTCCCCCCGCCTCCCGCCCGTAACAAAATGGATAATTTATTTGATTAATTCATTTTTAATGCGAATAAATTTTAATCTTCAACGTCTTGAGGCAGCGTGATTAGGTGACTCGCGCGCTTCGGGCCCGGTGACGGTCGAAAATGGTTTTATTTTTACTTTTTATTTTTGGGGAGGGGTGGAGGAGACCGGAAATTTCGCCCTTTTTCAAGTTAACTTGTCCACCGAATTCTTGGGCCGGGCGTTTGTAACGTCGGGCGCACGGTGGAAAAAGCTTGCCTGGAAGTAACACCACTTATTCTAGTACTAAATTTATTATCTTACTTGCGCACACTTTTCCCCGGGAACGCGCGCGAGATCCGCACGGAAAACTGACACCAAAAGGCGTTTCTTTCGTGCCGTTCCGGTGACGGGCGGGCAGGGACTCGGAGGGGGGAAACAAATCTCATCAAATATTCCAACAGGGTTTCAGTTTTCAGTGCCTTCTTATGGACCATGATAACGACGAACCGAGGAAAAGGTGAGCTCGAGGAGGCACGAACGAAGCGGGAAAATCTCCGAAAACTTCCCTCGGAATGGTAGAGAAAACGCCCGATCCAGTGAAATGAGGAAACAGAGGTTTGGTGAAAGGTGAGAACAACTTTCCACCGGCCGTACTCCTTCGCGAACGAACAGTGGGGCCACAACGGAAAACGTGCCTTACTTAGGAACTCCAGTGCAGATCCGGTCTCGGATTTCGGGATCATTCCCGTTGCCACTAACTGTGACGCATATTTTAGTCGCTTGATTGGCCCCTCGGATTCATCCCTCGAATGGGCCGCGCGACGCGCGGGAGTAGTAGAGCAATCGGAATTTGAATAATCACTCACTCACTCGCGGATCGTTGACTGCCGACTGTCGGTGAGTGTTTAAATGGTTGAATTATTTATTCCACGAAGCGCTTACTTGCGGTGCTTAAGCTCGAGCGAGTGGAAAGACACGGCGAGTTCGTTAATCCGGAGCATTTATAACCTCTTTCAGCAGGGATAATTGACTGCCGGAAGTATCCGAGGATTGACGAAATGAAGCCAGTAGGGATTCTCTCATTAAGCTGATCGTTTCGCAATTAAATGGAATGTTATTTTTAAAAATAATTTAAACAATTAAAAGCTTTAGAAAATAGTAAATTTTATGAAAAAAAGAACAGTCTTCACATGTTGCAAACATGCAGAGCTGGAAAAAAATAACTACTACACGAATAAAAATCAAACAAGCAAAGGCACAACAAACAAAAGCTCACGCAATCCGTCGGTCGCGGTGTTGGCCGACCGGGACCAAACTCGGCGGACGCCAAAATGAGTCATAAATTTTCGTCCATTTTTACTAACGACGGTGACCCGACTTTCCCCCCTTTTTCCCCCTCCCCCTCCGCCTTTGGAAAGGGTGCTCATTTTTCATTTCGACAGTCGAGTCCTCATTTCGGTAGCATTCCGTGTGGTCATTTTATGAAACCACAGCCCCAACGGGAAGTGGGGAAAGGGGCCGAGGGAGGAGGGGAGGATGCGAGAAAAGTCGAAAGAGATGAGAATTTATAATATTACGCCCGCACCGCGCTCGCAACCGAATCCAGCCGCGATATAAGGGACCACAATTATGTGGTGCCAATCGGGACGGGGGGTTGGAGGAGTGAGGAGCCGTGTTGGTGGGGGACAAAGGCGGGTTTACCAATGAGATAGCTTCCGGAGTTTTCTCTCACTTCCCCAGGGGCTGAGGATTTTTTTTTTCGTTAAACTTTCCCTTTGTCTCCGGTGAAAAGTGCAGCACAATACTCAAAATACATGGACAAATGAGGGTAAAAGAAAGAGGAGGAAGGGGGTGGAGGACATAATAGGAAAGCAAATGAAAACCAACCCACCTCGAAAAGGGTACTACCAGAGGGTAATTAATTATGCTACGATGAGCCTGTGTTTCAACTGCTGTTGCTTTTTGCGCATTATTTCTCTCGGTTTCCGGCTTTTCCAAACCCGCAAAAACTTTCCCTCACCCCCACGCAGCCAGTCGGGGCCACTTGGTTCGTTGTCCCTAAAATACACGAGGCCATCACCCTTATTATGTGGAACATAAAAATTCATTACGTTGGATTTGATCACATCAAAGTCATGAAAGTGTCCACTTGGTTTTAATTTACATTGCAAACACTACGCGGTGGCGGTTCAAAACGGAACTTACGAGAACTTCCTACTTGTAATCAGCTACGAAAAGTTCCAACGGACTACCAGCTTCCAGGATATAATCCTCCAACGTAGCCTTCTTGCTCCCTCTCCAACGGCAGCACAATTTATGGCCATTCAATGCCCCCGCTATCCTGGTGGAAAATGGAACCGAAGGGAAGAAAAATGGTGCGGGATTAGCTGCCCTTTCGCCTAGCGGTCGGACAAGTGGCAGCTTTCGTTCCCGACAGAGCCGCTTCCCGGACCCCTCACCCCGGTTGCCCTAATGACAGCACATTGAGCTTACAATTTAAGATGACAAATGAAAGACTAATTTGCGGGCGCCTTAGTGGCGGACGGAAACGGAACGAGAGGGTGCAACTTTAAACGAGAAAGAAAAACAACCGAACGCTTTTCTTCTCCGCCTTAAGCTTTTCGCTGCATCGCTCGGCACAAACACAGAGCCGGCGCGGGGTTCGGGCGGGGGAACTAATCGAGGGGAAGATTTTGAAATCAAATGCTGTACAAACGAGCTAATCCCGTGAACCATCATCGGACGTCGCAAGTGAGCAAGTGTTTTCCTGCTTTTATTTCCCCCCATCACTTCTTTCGTTTCTTTTCCTGCTTGGCCAATACTTTCCACCCGATTGATGTACCGATGAGCTTTTCCTTTTCCGGAGTGCCGTTTCAGGTGCGGAAAGGGTGAAACCGTACTCGGTGAATGTGAAGGGAAAATGCTCGAGAGCGAAGTGGACGGACAGAATTAGAGTCGCTTTGATGTGAAAAGCAAACATTCGTCATTTGACCCGCCCGGTCCGTGCGCAGTTTGTGCTCGTTCAAATAAACTGAGGAAGGTCTAGGTTTAGTAGCAGCCACAGATTGAAGCACTTCAGACACACGTGTGCAGCTGGGCATCTTTTCCACTTCATTTTTCCCTTTGTGGCGTAATGGAGACGAACGACGATCGAAGGACTGGATCGCCTTTCGGAGCGAGATACTCCGAAGCGCTGCACTTCAAAGTGGAAAGATGCGAAGGAGGGGCTCAAAATAGAATCGCACCGGGATGAACTGGAGCCCTAGTGTTTGGATCTAATGAAACGGAAAATTTCGATACCGTCGGCCACATGTCCTCCCCCAGGACTGTCATCCGGGAAGGAGACACAGTGAAGGAAACGTTGTTGCAATGCCCCGTAGAACGATGGTTTCCCTGGCAGACGAACCTTGGAACAATGAAAGGAAAAAACGAAGAGTTTTCCCAGCCAACAGACGCATGTTGAAAAGGCTGGAAACAGCCGGTGAAGTTTCTCGACAGACGTCTGGTATATTGACGTTGCTTACCGCACTCTGGTGAAAGAAGAAGGATTGGAACAGATGAAGGTCTCAAGGTCGAAAATACTGCAGTACCTCGGAGCATCAGAAAACGGCTTATGGTTTTCAGTTCGTTTGAAAATTACGTGCCACAAACAGTGAGAAGCACGAAATTTTAATTTTCTTCAACCGAAAAATATTTCATTTATATTTTTCAAACACAGCTAAAAATAAACCTGTCTACTTTGCGTTTTTAAAACTAATGTGAGTTTACAAACGCAATTAAAATTTCAACTTATTTAATTTAAAACCCCCATCATCTCAAAAATGATCCCTCCAGTTTCAATTGTACTATGACAAAACCACCTCTGGTATGTTTTAATGTTTGTCATTCCCGACCCGAGCCCAAATTAACTCCCGACAACCCCTTTTAACTTTCCGACAAAAAGCTTTTCCGCTTCAAACATACCGCGTGTTGAACCGTCATTGACATTGTTTCGTCCGTGTATGTGTGTGTGTCTGTCTACATGTGTAGGGGCACGTCTTCCGGAGTACATTTCCCGGGTTTTCCTCGTTGTCATCCCTGTTTTTTGTGTTGCTTCTTGCGAAAGCTTCCACAAACATGACATTGACAACAAAATGACAAAGTGCGTTACGCAGAGAAAACTGCTTTGATGGTCGCCTAATGTGCCTGCTCCGACCCCGTGCGGCACTTCATCAACCGCCACCACCTTGTTGCTTGCGGCCTGGGTGGTCCTGTGCCTGGTGGGTGAGGAAAACTCGGAAGGAAACTCTTTTCAAGCGAACCCATCAACCGAAAGGCGCACGACGCAATCATCATGAGTTTGCCAAATTGTCTTTTTCCCACCGACGACGACGGCCGCCGTCTTGGTCATACACTTTCCCATACTTTGGGCGTCGTCGGGCGTAGATTGAGTTATTTTTCTTCAGATTTCCCACCTGCTTCCCAACGACAAAGATACTTTTCCCGCCCGCTTCGATGATAGGCCTCATGAACGGTTGCGTTTTGGGGGGGAAATCTTTTCCATCGAACAAACATCGGCGGCCAGACTTGCGCACACACGCTCCCGAACACACGTACACACTTAGACTTGACGAGGTGGCCGGCAGACACTTTGCAAATACACTCATCCAACCGAGCGACGGTTTGGGCGACATCGGCCTGATGGCAAATTGATTTTGACGACGAACGTCAAACTCCGACAAAACCGTTCCCCATCCGGTGAATCCGTCTCCCCTTGTGGTGAGGCTTTTTCTTCCGGCGGGTTTCTCCCCCTTAAAAGGAAAATAGGAGCAAGGGGAGTAAATTTGAAAGACGAACCATGAGGAACCTCCCGGCGAAAGTGGAAGACGCAGCCGACGATCTCGTATTATCCGCTTTCGCCTTGAAGTAGGCCTTGAGATATCAGCCACCGTCAACACCGGGTTGGTGCGTTGTGTAGGTGCCCGAGGTGCCTCCCCCATTTTCCCACTTGAAACTCAATCAAACCGTGAAGCTTTTGAAGTAAAATCGTGCGCTTGCGAAGAAGCAGACGGTCCATCGTGCATCGGGATCTTACCGATTTTCTGCCCCAACCTTCCCGCAAACTCCCACCAAGTCCCTCCAAAGCCCGGCAATTGTTCCACAGTGCGGTGGTTTGAGGGCAGTTATGATAAACTTATCCGTTCACCGGTCGGATCGTTTCGTACGCCATCACAATATTGCCAACATCCCGCCACGAGCGGTGCCTTGATCGATATCTCACACACACACCAACAGCCTCCACACAAATGAACTTCCTTTCTGAACCGTGCAGCGCGGGGAAAAACCTCGATGAAAATTTAGTTAAACTTCCACTCACTCGCGACTTGAGCGTCTTGAGGAGCATTTCGCGGTTCGATGGGTTTTTATCTTGGGTGAAAATTATCGCCCGACGATTGAGCCATCTTCTCCCGGGGACTTTTCTTTGGCGTACAGCGAGTTTACAATCAACGACGGCGAGATTTTCCCACGTGGTGGCATGGAAGTAATCGAAAATAGCGGGGTTTGAAAATGCTACCCTGCCCGATTTTCGGTGGAGAAGCGAGTAATTTTAATCGAACGTGAGTCGGCACCTCGAAGGAAATTGATTTTATCGACAGCATACTTCCAATTTTCCGGCCGGTAATCCACCGAGCGATGGAGTGATTATTTTGTACTGTTTGCAATTTAAACCAAAATAAACACAGTAGGTCCCCGCAGTACGCTATATTCGATATACGCGAATTCGCAAAACGCGATTTTTTACAAATGACAGCTCATAGCGTTTACCGTTGTTGCTTCAGTTCTGATTAGTCAATTTTGCTTTGTTTCGGTTGAATGAAGTCTTTAATACGCAGTTTTAAACAGCCGTTTAAAGGCCATGACTGCAACGGCCTGATTTAATACACGTTGGTTCTTGTTTCATTAAGCTATATAATTTTGAAGCGATTATTATGGCACCAGGCAATTAACGTAGTCGAAAGAAGTGTGCTATAACAATAAAGGAAAATATAGAAATAGTAAAAATGTCCGAACAAGGAAAGATTTATGCAGCAATAGCCCGGCAAATAAAACGACCACAATCAACAGAGCGCAAATCCATTATCTAAAGCAAAGATAATCTGCAAAAATGTTGGCCACTCGGAAACGTAATGGGATTATAGAAGAAATGGTACACTTATTAGTGATTTGGATAGAAGATATGTTAAAAAAGCGGTTTCCTCCCAGTGTCAACTCTTCAATATGTAGTATAAACGATATGGCAGCGGAAATCCGCAATACGCTAAAACTCCATACACACTATATACCCTTATTAGACAAGGAATGTATCTGTCATATTTTTCCAGAAGTTATCTGCCAAACGCGCTTGACAGATACATTCCTTCCTCAAAATCGGAATCAGGCATGACCGGTTCCGATTTTCTTTCGACTCGATGTCAAAGTGGCGATTTGTTTACTTTTTGCTTTGTTGTTTGCAACGGATTTTGTTCGTTACACTAGGAGGAACAATACGCTAAATTCAAACATGAAAATTATCAAATAACTGCAAAACCCATTTTGCGGAACTTTGCGTTATTACACGAGCGGACACCATTCATATGTCAAACGCCCTGCCAGAGCCTACTTTGACAGTAAAAGGATGGAAAAATATGACAGATACATTCCTTGTCTAATAAGGGTAATAGCGTTCGGTCCCAAACATTTGCGTACCGCGGGGACCTACTGTAGATTTAAAGTACATTGCAATCAACATATGTGTCGATTAAAAATACCGGAAGGATGGAAAACTTTGAATCGATTACATATCTTTTTGTAGTCCGATTTTGAAAATCTTTTGCTACATCTAAACTTCTATCTAATTAAATGATCTAACAACCTTTTTTTCAACCCACTTCGGTTGGTTTCAATGATCGTTTTGGGAGCCCGAAATTTTCGTCTGGTTCCCAGCTGCCCGAGCGCTAATGGTCCAGCTTGTGTTCGCAAACCGGCTGGCCTAAATTATTGATTCCGTAAACACGCGAAAACATGCGCCAACAGCATCCATGGAATCGGACCGGGTCCACGCCACTGTTAGGTGCATAATTTAAATTAGCGAAAACATCGAGTGCCTCCTAAGCTGCCCCTGGTCTGGTGAAAAGGTCGTCCAACCCAAAACCAGGGCCCGCTAACGAGCGACAAATGAAAAAGCAAGAGCGACCCCGGCCCACGAATGCAATGCAAAGGCCTGGAAGATGCCACCGTTCCGTACGAGGTACGAAATTTGCATAGAACCAATCAGGCGTTCCCCGACGCGACGCGCTCGGTCGTTCGACCGGAAACCCGGGCGGCAATGTCTGCGTGGCAACGGATCCGCGGAGCGGAGCGGAGGTGGACGTGCCATGCACAAGGAAAAAAGGTACAAGGACGTCGAAGAAGAACGCCCACCAAAAGACCATCAACCGGTGGAGGTTGTTTCCGGGGCTAAAACGTGGGCCCTGTCGACGACGAATATAGCTGAGTGTACCCGTTCCGGTTCCGTTAACGTTTCCCAGCGACGACTAAAAAAAATGCACACAGACAGCACAACGTTACAGACTGAGAAGAGTGGTGGAGGAGAGCAGAAACCTACGGTAACATTGCACGCCTTGTACCGGAGATTGGCTTTTGAGGAAGGGCGCACAGAGGAGTCCAACCCTCCAGACGGGCCGTTTTTCTTTTAGCGAGGGAAATGGTTTGTTTAATTAAATTTTTCACCAGGAAATAGCACGCCACTAGTTTTCCAGGCTACAACAGGGAACGAGAACCAGCCACGATATGCCGTTTGTAGCAACACGATTTTATCTTCCGAACATTCAAAGTGACTTTTGAAACGGGAACGTTTATCGGCGGTTAAGGAATTTGTAAAAATCAAGCTTCAACTCCGAAATTGAGTGAGTTTAAAAAATGGGCCACCGCTGGGGAGTGAATTAATTTCCAATCAAGAGCAACCAACATTCGGAATCCCTTTAAAGCACAAAATCGACTTCGCTTTCGTTCGATTCGAAATGGAAAATTTAAATACCAATCCAGGGGTTCGAACACACTTACTTCGCCGATCCAGTGCCATTCCAATCGCATTCAATATTCCCCATGCGCCACTGCTCTTCATTTCGATCTCCGTCCATTAGATCGGCATGTATCTGTTTAAGCAAAGCATGTCCACCATCGCTTCCGAGCGATGCGTTTCCTTCGCATCCCAAGCCGACCGGAAACCGGGTCTTCATTGTGCCCGAGGCGCACACGGAGCACATTTCATTCCCCAAAAATTCCAATATCGCTTACATGCCGGCACGATGTTGCGCAAACAAGGCGAAAAAACGACGCCCGGATGCCGGGTCGTCCGTGGCGTGCTGGTTCGTCGGTCAAGCTCGTGAATCGTGATGCTGCAAACATTATCTCAAGCTGATGCTGATGTAGCGCTTGCCGGACGCCGTGATGCTGCTTCCCTTTGGAGCATCATGGCTGACGTCGTGGTTGACCCGGGTGCCTGATCGGAGCCATCGTGATTCCCTTGGAGTACAGCCGTGACAACCGTCACGGCGCAGTGCGGCGTACGTTATGTCCGAAGTGCAGCCCGACGTTCTTTCATGGCGTCTTTTTCCTTCTATTTTTCGGAGAGGACCGTCTCGTATGGCACCGAATATGTGACGCCATTTGCTTCGCTCTCGACGAGCCTACAACATGCGCCTCGAAATTGCGAAGCTGGACAAAAGTCAATCCTGCTTGATGACCGAATCTTTTCCGTCCACCCCATGACAGCCACAATCTCACCGATGTCGAATTTTTCCTGCCGAGAGATGAAATGTAACACCCGGTAATGGATGGGCTTTAATTACACACACACACACACGGACCGGGATGATGTTTCCAGTGTGGCACAAAGTTCGAGTTCCCGTGGTGTCATTGGCGACGACCCGCACATTATTCACCCGGCACGGCCAAACAAATACCCCTGTTTCAACATCAAAATCGCATCTTATGCAGCGCTGCCTTCGGTCCCGAAAAACGGTGGCCAGTGTACGATCGGCGCAACGGACAACTTTTGCTTGCTTTTGCTTGCCGAAAACCGCTCAATGTCGGGCCTTAAACTATCATCGTACGCCGGAACGCCGGTGGACGGATGCTACTCCGGATGCACTTTGTGCTCGAAAAGTTGCCTCCAGCCGAAAAAGGGAATTAACGAAATTTTCCGCTACCATCAGCATAAAATATGTTTTCCTGGCGGTTCCTGGCTCCGGCTTGCCAGCTAGTTTCGTCGACAAGCGAAAGCTTGCCCTGAACAGCCGCACACACAAACACACACACATCCACAAACACACATTGAAAGTGGATTTAGATGGAAGATTTGTTTCCCAAAAGAGAACACCCAACCGAGGACGGTGGCCAGCGTCACACATACCACCAATTCAGTTGGACACTTTTCCGATGGAGGCAGCAGTAATTAATCTGTATAAATCATGAAAGGGAGCCACCACTCTGAGGGGGGTTCTTTTCACTCACGTTAGGGGATGCCAACTGAACCCTCAAAGCCCCCCCGGGAAAGGCGCACGACGAAGTGGTCGTTAAATTATTGCACCATAAGCTAAGGAATTCCACGCTGACAAATGATATGGCCTCGGTGCTTTCATTGACGCCGGCGATAAATCCATTCCGATGATCTTCAAAGCCAATGATGGTGCTAGTTGGGAGTTCCAGCGGGAAGCAATGGAGTAGGGAAATAGCTCTATGGTGAGGGAGTATTTAATGGTTTCCCGTACAGTTAACAAAGGCACAGTATGGGAACGCAATTAAGTAGACTCTTGTTACCCATCTTGCTACTTCAGCGGAACACATATTTCAACTTAAGATATTGGAGCAAGAAGCGTTTGTTTTCGAATGATCTGATAGCACAGCTGGATGATGCGGAGTGTGAGTCTTATTCAGTCCCATACCACGGTTGTTCACATGAAACGTGAAAGAAAATAATTGGGGAAATAATTGAAACGTAAAAGAAAATAATTGGGGAAATTTCGAGACAACGACGAGATGCGACTTCTCGACGTAGCTTGTCACAAAGTTAAAGGACTTAGACCGTGTCGTTTTGTATTCACGTAAACTACGGACGACGTACTGGCGTTTCTTTGCCCCTGAATGAAGAAAAATTGAAAAAGTTTATCTTAGAAACTTTCAAACTTCCGTTACGTTTGGATAATATTATAATAAACCTTGCAAAAGGTTCCTAAAACAACACAAACAAAGTTACAGAACTTTCAATAAGAACGTCACAATTCTCATGAACAATGTAGGTACAATCCAATGTCTATATCCAATGCTCCAATCTAATCCAACGTCTATACGTAATACATTGGATATACTGGTAGTATTCATTCGTATACTGTTTGGTATCGAAGACTTAAGTTTAACACGATTACAATGTTTCAACCCCAACGTTTTTTAGATATTGATAAAGCGCGAAGAAAAATTCGTCGATATCTCGGTGTATTCTCAAATATATCTATAAATTGGATTAATGAGACGAGTTGGAATTTATTCCCCATTTAACTGATTGTAAACAAGATTCCATTAAGCAATATTGCTCAAACAAACTCAACATACAATCAATTGACCAAACTTTCAGTGTGTTAGCACATTGCTACCGATGTAAAACCATCCTTTGGAGTTAGTTAAAACTTAAATCCAGCCCCGAAGCATCGAAGGTTGGCCGCAGAAACTTCGCTCTCATTGAATACACATCATTCGCCGAGCCCAGGATATCTGCCGTTAAAATCTCCTTCTGTTCCAATAATCCCCCAACGGCAGCCCACGGCAACGAAATCGTCCCCCTTAGGCCAATCGATGGACGGAGAAAAAGAGAACTCAAGCGTGTTGGGCTTTGGGCTTCATCAAATTTACAACTCCGGTGCACCGAAACCGCTCGGAGCGCCGGTGTCTCGAGGGGGAAAAGCTGACCTCCCACACCAGCGGGATGGCAAAGTTATCGCCCATAAAGTCCCGCCGATCGGCCAAACATGATAACCTTATTTGCAACTTTATGAACACTTGGGGAAAAGTTGCGCTCCATCGCTCCCCCGAAGAGTTGCATACTGAAGCCGGGCGTTGGCGAGGATCGTTACCTGGCGTCACTTGCACCGTAAACTGGGCGGTCGGCGGCGTTCGAAATGAATCCGGTGCGGGAGTCAAATACCATTAGGCAAATTGCCGGCGTACGGAACAGCACTTTGTGTTGGGAAACTGTGTTACAGTTTTATGCGAGAAATTTGGAAAACTTGTACCTCGAGGTGGATCGTGCTTTTACTTACAGTTGCCGCTTGACTGTAAGATGGAGACCGACAAGAAGATTTCTCCACCGGCGACACGTAGGAACATGTTGCTGGTTTACCAACTTCTCCTTGTTTAGTCTCGTGTAGTTTGGGACATATTTATTACTTCCAACGCTCCGTTCCCCGGTTCACGTGGTGCGGTGCAAAGATGCATATGAATGCACGCCGGAGTGCACTGCAATACCTTTCCCAAAACATGACACCGTGACAGCTGGGAACTATGTATTGTACCACGGCGAAGATCCGGCCCCGCAGGGGTTGACATACCCTCGACGAGCTGAACGTGTTTCTAACGTGATGCTCCGACACATCGGAATGGGTCATCGGTTAGGTAGGTTTGGGTTGAAACAGGTCCACCTTTTAAGAGAAGCCGTTTGGCAATCGATGGAAAGACATGCCGAGCCTTCATGGCATTCCGGTGGCGAAGGGATGGTCCTTCCATCCTTCGTTACGAAAGGGAGCTACACAGTGAAACGGGTTGTTACCTTTAAAAAATTGTGTGTATGAGAAACATGTTTATATTGTGTTTTAGAATAAGTTTTTTAAAAATTGTAATTTCAAAAAAGTTTGGGTAAAATCTTTTCCACTTATTCTGAGACGAAAAAGTCGGTGTGACCATGTCCCACAGTGCAACATTACCGGCAAGCACCTGCACTGGCTCAAGAAGCCCAATTCCGAACAATGGCACTGCACAAGTGCAGAGCAAGTGCCCGAGCGAGATTAATTACTAGCGTTCGAAGCGACCGGACACCGACACGTTGACACCGGGACAAGCAATTCCCGCACCCACCCCGAGGGCCACCCCACTCGGAGGGTGGAAGGATGTAGTTGGTCCCTTGACCCAAGCCAAGTAGGGACAATCTTCTCAGCACGCTGTGCATACTACATTGTGTCGTGTGCACACGTTGCAACACTGGCGTCAAAAGGATGGGACCGACATCGCCACCGGAGGTCGCACACCACCATACCGGACCGAACACGGAGGCCAATCGACCCACCGTCCGGAGATTAATTAATGATAATTATTTTTGCTTCCAATGTATATTTATTCGGACGCAGTTGCATCTGCAGCTGCATCTGCAACCCGTACCGTACCGTGTACGATTCCCATTTACGTCCGCTGTCCACCATCCTCATTTTCTTGCTCATTATTTTTTCATTGCTTTCCTCTCGATTGGGTTTTCATTGTGTTCTAACGTAATCGTCGCCATAAGCCGAGGTGTACCACCTCGGAGGTACCGGATGACTTCATATATATTGTACGAGCGTGTGTTTGGGTGCGCGTCCTCTTCCGTCCTTAAATGGTGCCCGAACGGTTGGGAACTTGCATTCCCGTGTCCCATCGTGTGCAAGTGGCGCCGATTCGGCCAGTATTCACGTAAGACGTAATCGCACTCGAGTAGCAAACAACCCCTTTTGATCCGGTGTGCAGTGGAAAGCTGCTTACGGAACCACGGACGACATTGCGGTCCCCATAAACCGGTGCAAAATGTGTCCCATTATTGTCACGAATACATAAGTACCCTGGGGGTGGAGGTGAAACCAAACGGGTGGAAAATCTGCACTCAAGCGAAGAAAAGCAACAATGAAGACAACCTGGAAGTGCTGGTAACAAGGAAACATTGAGCCCTCGCCCAGGAGGCAAATCGAATCACAATCGAAGCGTGGACGAGCAAAATAAAATGACTAAACCAAAGGAAATCGGTAACGGCGGCGAGGAAATATATATATTGGCACTAATAAACCGGATGTAAGGACCACTTTTTCTTACGGGGGAGAGAGGGAAGGCTAAGCTTTCCAGTTGCCGCACCCGTAACGAGAAGAACCATCTTGCAACGCAAAAGGAATTACTGCTCTCTCCGTTTCGAATATCGTTACATTGTTTCAGTTGCAACCCTTCTTGCATTATTAATGCAGAGTATTGTCGGGAAGCAAACCCGTTCGAAAGAAGCACTAAAATGGGTTCATGACCCATTGCAATAAATTTAATTCAAACCTACCTCTTGTAATCGACCAGACACGACGATGATTGCATTATTGATAAGCTGTGGACCGAAAGTACCGTCAGGAAAATAAGCATTATGATAGTGGCATAAGAGAAAACGAATGGTGAGATGTATTGAAAAGTTGGTATTATGTGAATAGTTTGAAAACAAATCAAGTTAATCAATAAGAAAAGAATAAAACAAAAGACCAACTTAAAACAGTTGCTTGAACACTTTTAAAACGAATGGTTTAAAATAAGAAGTATCGATTGAAATAAGAAGTATTTCAAAAATAGTCACCTTGAAATTTATTAAAAGTAACTCAGGGGAGATAGCATTTAACTGGAGTTAATCCAAAAAATCGTGTAAAAAAACACCAAGGAGACAACACTTTATCCGGTGGTAGAATTGGCCGAAGAAGAAATTCAATTATTTTGTCCTTTCCGTTGGCGTTGCATTCGATTTCCTTTTACCGTAACCGAGCAAACGCCTCCAGTAATGATGTTTCACTCCCGTGTTTTTACTCTTTCGACTTAAAGTGATTACTGTAAAGACTTCAATGACTTTAAATTCCATTCGCTGCGCCATTTTTTCTTTAGCGTGCTTTCAACCGACTTGCGTTGGTGTGACGAAAGAAGTTGGCTCAAGAACACGCGGGAAGTTTCCGAAAGCACATCACCTCACACCACCGTAAGGTCCCCCGTCCAAGGGGATGCTCATAAATTAATTCAAACCCATCGAAAGCTGTCACTGGCTGACTGTTTGAGCTGCTGAACTACTTCCATCTTTGGTAGCGTTTTTCGGTTTCCTCCTTTCGAGTGACGGACAAAACCCAACGAATCAATAGTGTCAAGTGCCGACTGGGAACTAAAACATAAAGCAAACCATTTGGCCGTCTCCAAAGTGACTGGGTGGAATACGAAAGGAAGCGTCGAAGTAAGAAAAAGACCGGGAAAATGAACCATCACACCAAACCGTCCAGTCGGAGCGTAAAAAGTTGGTCAGACTGTACGTCCCCACGCGGGATTTACAACGGACCGGAGAGAGCGAAAGACAATCTCATCACGCCTTGGGTTTCCGCTTTGCATACGAAATCATCATTCACTAGTAACGGAACGGCTGCACGTCAGAAAAAAATAAAATCAACCTCGAACAGATGTCAAAGAGCACCGGGGGAGGAACTTCGTGCCACTCGATGACAAAACGGATGGTCCGATTTCAGAACTTCCAGTGTGCGGCGTAAAAGAAAGAGTTTCCGGAAGTGAACGAACAGAATCCGTAACTCAACACTTTACGATTCAGAAGGGATGGTGGGGAGGGGAAAAAACCGCACTCAAACTCAAACGAGCACAAACTAAGCACATCCCAAAGGCAAACCCCCCGGTGGCAGTGTAAGTAAAACTTCTTCCAATCTTTACGAACAAAACTGCTAACGGTGGACTTTGAAAATGTGACGCCGGTTAAAAACGTGCGCTACCGGAAGTGGTACCCCTGCAGGGTGTGGAATCAATGTGGAAGTGCTTTCGTTTGAAAGCGTCGGAAGCAACTTAGTGTTGTATCTTAGTGCTTTTCGTAGCAATAGTTTTTTTATTCCCCTTTCAGGGTTCTTAACCGTAAAGTATCGTCTCCACGTTCATCGATAGTGGCGCTACTGGCGGTGTGAGAAAATAAATTGAATTTTTACTACACCTTGCAGCAATTGGACGTACGACGGCGATGGATGGGATGAGGGCAGCGTGGCAAATGGGAATTGATTGGGACGGGCGGAGCTAACGGATGGAGGAGATGAACGCCTCGAGACGTGGAATCCGTTCAACAAACACCATAATCATCAGCATCATAAAGTTGCCGCGGGGAGATGGCCCCGTGCACCCTCCCAGCGAGACGTCGGGTTTCAGGGCAAAAACATAAAAAAAAAACTTCATCGACATTAGCACCGGAACACGATACAGACGCTGATCTGGCGTCTAGCGGAAGAGCAGACACACACGCAAGGCTAGCTAAGAATGGCTGCAGACAGAGCAACAAACACGTTGATCAAGATTGCGGAGATGCACTCGCTTTATAAATCACCAGGATAGAGAGAGCAGAAGAAACGAACCAAAAACTCCCGCCAGTTTTTTTCTACTCTAAAATCAATAACTCAAGTCAGCTTGAGCTTGGCTTATACTCTTCCAATAAACCGGGGTTGCGTAGAGTAAACAGTACAAATTAACATTAAAATCAACGTAAAGGCACAGGCTACATGAGGAAGAAATGAAACCCTGTACGAACGCAGGGTAACTAAGGATCCTTTGGAAAACATTACAAAACTTCAACTGTTGAACAAACACCCAAAGCAGCTACACCAAGGCGCAATAGTTTTTTTAAGGGCCAATGGCCTTTTGATCCGAATAGAAACTTGTACGATGTTCTAGACTAGACGAACTTTGGCTCCAGTTTATACCGAGTCTAGAAAAAAGATATAGAGTCGGACGAACTATTCAACACTCGAACCTTCTACTGCTGGCTTTTCTAGCGTTCAGATGCGGAGAGATTGCCCTTGAGGCAAAGGAAACAAATTACATAGAGTACATTCCTCTTCCGGGGGGTTCCGGAACGAACGATCGGACCTCGACCATTCCTTCGAACAAACAAACTCTTGCAATTAAAATACATGAAGTAACATAAAACCAGAATAAACTCAAAATGTTGGTGAAAAGCTTAGTAATCAAAAGAAAAAAATCACTAAAAATGTGTAGAGAGTAAGGTTTAAGAACATTTTGGAATCTCACCGTTAAAGCTGGATTAGAAAATGTTAACTCATCGGTGCGAACGCTCCACAATATGGCTTGTCCATAACATTCCTCTCAAAAATATATGCATGCGTACAATAATTCAAACGAGCTGCCAATATCTTCCTAGATTTATTGTAACACTCTACCTCATAATAATGGCAGGTGGAAGAAAAAACGATACATCTCGCACCATAACACAATGCGGGACCGGAAAGTCGCCTGCTGGACCGGAAAGAATAAAAAAAAAAGTCGCATGGCAAATCTCATGCCGTTTTGCGCCTCCAAAAGCGTGTCAATGATAGTTACCACCAAACCGAGGGGAACGCGTGTGTGTATTGTTGTATGTGCGCATTTGTTTCAATAATAAATGATTTAGCATTCGACAACAAAAGTTTCCGAAACCGAACGCTTGTGCTCCCGTACCATACGGAGACACGAAACACGGGCACACGGAATCTGCGCCAGCAATAATAATCGCTATCAGGGCCGGATATCGAGCACTGGTGGTATTGCCGCTCTCCTGCCACCATATACACTGTTTTCAGGGCCAATTCGTCGGTATCAAGCTGTTTTTTGTTGGTAGTAGGCAGTCAATTGCACGCGCACGGTTTTTGTTTGGCATCGTTAGGAAACACTTTGGGCTTGTTAAGTTTAACTTTGCCATTATCGGTAGCAACATTGACGCGACGAGAAAAGGTCGCGTTGTTGTCGCGTCAATGTTGCTACCGATAATGGCAAAGTTAAACTTAACAAGCCCAAAGTGTTTCCTAACGATGCCAAACAAAAACCGTGCGCGTGCAATTGACTGCCTACTACCAACAAAGAGCAGCTTGATGCCGACGAATTGGCCCTGAAAACAGTGTATCATGCATATAGCGATTAATTCCACTTTCCAACAAACCGTAATTTTCCACCGTCCAGCAACAGCAGGGTGACCAGCAGCAAACCAGAGGCAAGGGCACCGGACACGGTTCAATGGGAAACTATGCGAAAACCGGTGGGGCATACGGGGAGGGAGTAAGTTTTGGCGCGTGGAAAACTATAACTGTGCACAAAAAGTGAGCCCCACAATTTGGGGTACGTGTGCCCTCATATATTATGGGGGACATTTTGCGCTGACACTGCCGTACTATTCAACCCACTTCGCTGGCCGGAAGGGTGGAAGGATGGTGTGCGTGCAGTTTGTAGTATAAACACGATTTATGGCGCAGGATGACAGAATATCTATGACCGTGCAAACGATAGAGTCTTCCCCGACATTCGTCATTTGAATTAACCTGCCTCCTCGAGGCTTTGTTGTTGACAGTAATTTCTGCAGTTTGATTTAAATATACTACCGCTAATTTGTTAATTTAAGTGAATCCTTGGTAGCACAATTTAATACACAACTTACTGACGAAACGGTAAACAAATTCGAGTGTTTAGTACTATTAAAAAAACGAGTACGTGTAGGATTAATGAATTTATTCGTATAATAATGAAGATTTACGTCTTACTTTGATAGAGTTCATTTTTACTTGGGTATTTGCATGCTTTCCCACTCGAATATCCATAAACACTATGAAGAAATGCAGCGTTGTGTACTAGAGAGTGGGCCATAAACGGGAAAATACAGGCAACTTTCTGTCGCGGTTCGCATCGTGTGCGAATCGTTTGCAGATGTAAACCGAGTATAACTAGATCATTATCGCGCATAACATGGAGAGCAAACATAATGGCAATACACCAAATTGACGCATCCATGTGACGAAGATATGATATGTTGCTTCTCTCCTCCTTCAACTTCTATTGCTCAGAAAATGAACGGAAAATGGTTCATCCAAAATTCTTTCGTTTTCTGTTGGGATGTTCAACCTGTACACCGAATGCTACGAAACGGTTCACTCTTTCTCTCTCTCTCTCTCTCTTGATCTAGAACGAATTCCCGAAGCTCCTTCTTCTCTATCCATTTAAACTTACTGCTAGTAAGCTACACAGCCAAACGAAGGATGTTGTAATATTGTATGTTGCCGAATCTGGTTGCCCATCTAAAGATAATAATAATCGAGTGTATGTATACGTGTAGTTGTGCATGAGTGCCGTCTATGGCCTGCCCGCTCCAGGGGGCATATCTTAACAAGCTAACTTACAAGTTTCTGCCTTTGTTTTTTGGTTCCTTTATGTTCGATCCTTTTCTCTGTTAGATCTGAATCCATCCCTGCGCAGGGAAATATTTCGTTCAACCTTCAAAAAAGGTTCCTACATTGTTCTGCACGTCTGCACAAGGCATCAGTAATTCATTAGACCCAATTATTAGTACAACTAGTTACTGGTACTGGTACAACGAAGAATCTACAGCGAGTGGAACCAAACGGGTAAGCATTCTCCAACGAACAGAAAGACAAAAAATATCGTTGGAAAAATTCAAACATGCCCTTTTCTTCAACTAGAACATTGACAGAAACGATCGAAGCGGTAATATCTTGCGCAAAACACGGTCAAACCCGTATTATGGCAGTGTGCCCGCGAGTGCCGGTTATTTTTCATCACTCGATCAATTTTCTCCAATTCCCATTAAGCGTTTTAAAGCTATCAATAGTTTTCTTACTTAAAACTAAACTAGCCAGCATAGTTATACGCTAACGCTATTCTAAAGCGCTTTGGCTAACACACAATAGATCGTGCAAAACTTTCCACCTATATGCCTATGATAGTAATGCTGTAGCAAAATGACGCTCGATCGTAGTGCGCTTTTCCCCGCAAGTTGGCTCCCATGGCCTGCTTCGCCCGTTTCATCGATCAGCTGGTATTATTATTGTCCCTATACACGCTACGTGTTTTCTTTCTGCCAACGCCTACTCTGCCGTGGGAAAGGCCTACAATTGCTGGTTATTTCGTTGGTTTTGGTACTTTCATATGCTCAAGATTCAGCAATCTCTGCCAGATTGCTGCTCGGTATGGCCATCATGGGGAACGAGGTTAGCTGGGGACAGATTGCGGCTGCAGCAGCCGCCGCCGCTGCCGCAGCAGCAGCGGTTGTTACAGATCCGTCCGTACTAACCACAGTGGCGCTGCTGCTGCTGCTGCTGTTGCTGATATCGACTGTACCGCCACTGGAGCTGCTGCTACTTCCGCCCGTGAGGCCACTCAACCGACTATTATTACTGTTGGCACTAGTGTTACTATCGCTAGTAACGCAGCTACTATTGCTGCTGCTGCTACTATTGCTAGTGTAGCTACTATTACTATTACAGCTTCCTGCTGCCTCTTGATCCAGCACCGACTTTAAAATCTGTTCCCGTAGTTCCCGAGACGCGGCAATCACGGCCGTGGAAGAGCCCAATCGCGCTTGCTGACGCTGGTGGGTATCACTGAGGCTTACTACGGTTTGATCACAGGCCATTTTGCCGCCACCAGTACTACTGTCCGCCTTCAACGGTGTCTCATCGATATCTCTCTCCTGCTCGGTGCGTTCCTCCACCACCCCACCAGCATGGCCAATTTCCATCGCTGTGTCGCGACATTCACTGCCACTGCTACTACTACTGCTGCTCACCCCACAGTCCATCATCATGGCCACATTGCGCCCGGTTCCTACCGTTTCCGCCAAAAGATTACCCATAGGGTTAGTCGGGGGGCCTCCTGTCGGTGTTGTACAGGTGCTACTGGAGGCACTACCTCCTCCACCATAATGCAATGCGGAACCTCCACCTACAATACCAACCCCAAATGGATTTCCCGGACATAGGGTGGGCGGCCCGGGACTGGGGGCTCCGGACAGTTTGGTGAGAAAAAACTTGGGCGTTACTCGGCCACTGCCCGAGCTGGATGCCGCCAGCGGAAATAGACCACTTGGGGGCGGATTGCCGTTACCATTGTTGTTGTTGCTACCGTTCTCGAAGGAAGTGGTCGACGAGTCGGGGCTTGGGCAGATCGGCGAAGGTGATGGCGTTTGGCAAACGGGAGATGAACCGCTGTAATAGAAAAAATGCATATCACAAACATTGGCACATTAGGACAATATAATTCCGATTCTCTTCAGTCCAATAGAGTTAGTTGTTTCGAGCAATTGTTTGCATTCCAACACGAAATGGTTGCTATAAATAACTGGGCGCTTTAAGTGAACCGAGCAAACTCTCGGGCGTTATCAGTGGGGCATTGCCAATGTAATGGTAACAACCTGACTGAGTTGATTACAACCGATTGCTTTTCTTTTTTTCGTTTTACCAAGAAAAAAGTATTTTCCTTACCGTTCCGAGGTGAATATTTTCTTCGGTGGCGGTGAATAGCAATTGCCATAATTATCATCCAGATCAAACTTCCGCTTGACCGAAGAACTGAGGGGGCTCGGTCGCAGCGGACACGGGGACATGGAACGGCGCGTGACAAACTTTCGTGTCGGTGAGGGCGACGTCGTCGGATATTGTAAGCCAATCCCACCGCGGCTGGAAAAATGAGAGGAACGAAAATGGGCAAGAAATGAGCTGGATTCTATTCACGACTTGATTGAATACAAAACCACATACCTTGTTGGTGATGGACTAGAACAGCAAGTGGAACCGATCGTGGGTAGGGCGACGTGCAGCGGATTCTGCAAGTCCTCGTTCATCATCTTGCTGGCCGACGCCGCGAACGACCAGTTCTCGGCGACCAGTGTGAGATCTTCGTAGCTTTGCGACATCTGCATGGCCGAGTGAATCTCGCGTTCGTGGTTTACCTCGCGGGTATTGGTCACGTCGGCGCACTCCTCCTGCCGGAGCTGCGATATCCGGGGTGTAAGCCGTGGAACTGGCGTACCACTGCCATTGCGGCTCGGGCTGGCACTCCCGTTCGAGATGACTGCCAGTGGGCTAAAGCTGGCCGAAAAGCGCCTAACGCGGGGTGTAAAAATATTCGAAAACGAAGTCGGGAGAGATTCCCTACGGAGAGAGAAGTGAAAAGAAGGGATTAAAAACAATTGTCTAACAGAGGGTTAAGCCACTTGTGTATCGTTTCTTACCTGGACCCATCATTTGGTGATCCTTGCAGGGAGCTGCTTGTGTTCAGCATACCACTACCCGGCTGTGGTTCCGGAAGACCTGCCGTGAAAAGTTCCCGATTAAGCTGTAAGCTGCTGCCGCTGGTTCTGTTACTACTGCTGGGACCCGGTTGCGATTGTCCCTCGTCCATCGGCTGCACACCGACGGTGGCGATCGATGATACCAGATTGTTTATTTGCGGTGCACTAGAGCAACGTTTTAGTGCATTCGGCGAATCCACGTCCATTTTACAACTGACTCCTCTTTACGTCAAAAGCACTACCCCTCGAAGCGAGAGTTCTCGATGGTGTTTGCATAAAATATGCCCCCCTGGGCGATTTTCCGGATGGCAAACGGGGAACCGTACACCTCACAAGAGGTGCATCAATTTATTTTTCACTCGTAATTTAGTCTCACATTACACCCGTCGATGCCTTCGTTTGCTTTCCTCCGTGCGCTGCGATCAATAATTCATCACGGCAGCGTTTGCTATGGGCAACACAAAACCGAGGCGTTCGCGAAAAACACTAGCACTCGCCGCAGTAGGCACTATCGCACGGAAAAATCGATCGGCGACATTTTGTTCTCCAATTCATCCTTTTTTGGTGATCTTTTCCTCGTTCGCTACGCTTCTCTATTTGACAAAGTGCGTGAAAAGAATCAACTTTGGCTCGAAAACACACATCCAATCGCGCTAGGCAAATGTCTGACAACGTCTGTCGAACTGACAAACAAAACACACCACAGCGGAAGGGCTCGTTTTGTAAGCAAATCGCCGAAATTTATTCGAACACACTCCTTGAGAAGCGATCTGAAACAAAGAATCGTCAGCTCGATGGCCACGTCCAGGAAACGGATGCTGCAAGGGTTGCCATTCGGTTGGCCAGATCCTTTTCCATCCGTTCGTCCACTGCGTATGCACTGGTTTTTCGCGTATCTGGGCTCGAAGTTCCACAGGGAAGAACACACTTTTGGGAAACGGTTGCGAGTTTTCCGTTTTCGATGACAGCTCGGGTTTGCTCGTTTTCTCCGGGGAGTAGCTCTGCCTGCTCACGCTGCCGAAACGTAGGCATCGATCGTTTGCCTACTATCGCACAGGGCAGAACGAGATGATCGGTTTCGTTTGTAAACATACAACTTTCGGTCCCAAACGTCTCTCGCGGAATCGATGAAACTGTCAGCTTTTTGTAAAGAATTTTAAAAGCACATTTTCTATGAAAACTCAACAAAATAAGAGCCAACAATATCATCTCAAATATTATTTAAAATAATCAAGGGCCTTATGACAAATTTAAATGTGGAATTAATTTGTAAACAATTTCGTACGTTTTCCTCGACCAACGGCGCATCAACTGTCAGGACTGTCAAACGCAACGTCAACACGACGTGTGCGGTGTCCTGTGTGCATTTGTTGCCGAAAGTTTCGTCGCCGTCTATTTTGCGACCAACGTTGTGAAGGAAAAATTCCTAGCTTATCCAGAGGAATTCATCTACCCGCTGGTGCTGTGCAAAATGCCTCCGAAAAAGGCCCCGGCTGGAGCTTCGAAAAAAACCGAAGCGAAGAAGAAAGAGAAAATCATCGAGGTTCGTATCGACAATTGACACGGATGCATCGATTACTTACCAGCCAAGTGATCCCGTAAATTATTCGCCGTGTTGTGCCGCTGGTCCCAACCCTCCCCGTTACATATCGTTTGTTTAATCCCCCCGAAATCGCAGGACAAGACGTTCGGTCTGAAGAACAAGAAAGGAGCAAAGCAGCAGAAGTTTATCTCCCAGGTGGAGAAGCAGGTGAAGAGCGGCGGACAACATAACCTTACCCAAAATGTTAACGCCAAGAAGGAGGAGAAGGAACGGAAGCTGAAGGAGCAGAAGGAGCTGGCAATGCTGTTCAAGCCGGTGGCCACGCAGAAGCTCGAAATGGGCGCCGATCCGAAGTCGGTGCTGTGTGCGTTCTTCAAGCAGGGCACCTGCACCAAGGGTGATAAGTGTAAGTTCTCTCACGACCCGGCCGTCGAGCGAAAATCGGAAAAGCGATCTATTCACGTCGATATGCGTGACGGCGATATGAACGACACGATCGACAACTGGACCGAAGAGAAGCTGGCCGAAGTGGTTGCGAAGAAGCACGGCAAGGAGAAAACTATGCCTACTACGACGATCGTAAGTATCTATGCTTGCTTTGATTTTGACGCCTTGCGATATTACTGTTAATACCTAAAACTCACCCCGATCGTTTCGTTCCTTTAGATCTGCAAGTTTTTCCTCGATGCCGTCGAACGCTCCCTGTACGGATGGTTCTGGGAGTGCCCCAATGGTGAAAAGTGTATCTACCGGCATGCTCTCCCACCGGGTTACGTACTCAAGAAGGACAAGAAGAAGGCCGACTCACAAAAGGAAGAGATATCGCTGGTAGATTTGATCGAGCGTGAGCGGGCTGCTCTCGGATCGAACCAAACGCGTGTAACGTTAGAATCGTTCCTCGCGTGGAAAAAGCGTAAGATTCAGGAGAAGAAGGACAAACTGCAGAAGGAAGAGGAAAAGAAACTGAAGGACTTCAAGGCCGGCCGACAGAATGGCCTGTCCGGTAGGGAAATGTTCAGCTTCAATCCGGATCTGATCGACGACGGTATGGATGACGGTGAGGTGGCAATCGAATCGTACGGCCGCAACGAGGACGACGACGATACAACCGAGTACAAGGAGCTGGATTTGAATATGCTTTCACTATCTATCAAAGATGTAAGCCCACATGCCAATTTGTCTAGGTGCAGTTTTCTTTAAATTTTCCACTTTTATTGCAGGTTGATGACACCGGTACGGTGGCCGAAACGGATCGTTGGGCAAAGATGGCGGCGGAAGAGGCCAGTCGAACGGCGGCTGAAAAGGAAAGTGAAGCAGCTCCCGCCGATGATGCCGCCCCGATCAATGAAAACCTGTTCCTTGAAGAAGACCTCGAGGGGCTGGATGATGAGTTGAGCGATGATGACGACGAAGATGGAGACGATGGAGGACCCTCGAACGAAGCAAGCGAAAAGTCGTGATAAACTACAGCATTTAAATAATTCTGCAGCAACAGAAGAACTAGACTACCTTCTCGACAGCGTAACAGTTACTGTTTCCGATGTTTCCCGTTTTCTGTCGGAAAGCTTTCGTCACAGCACACAACCGCAAATACTGGTCACAATAAAGCAGTTGAAATGAATTTTAACACATGTTTGAATCCAAAAGGAACGTCAGTACATCCTCAACGCAGCAATACGCAAATACTTCGCTTCGTTGTTTCCTGCAAATAACAAACAAATCTGTAGTCTTGGTGCATTGTTTCATTTTGGATGAATCAATGAAGTTTATTTCAATTTTCTTTTCATCACTACATATTTTTCCAGTCATAGAAATCTTCATGTTATCTTTGCAACGGTATGAAGAACTAGACTTTTTCTAATCAACTTTCTCAATAAATCGTCTACTTCTACACAGCTGCTTACTTACGTAACATTTATTTTACTCCTCAGCTTTTACTTCTACAAATTATCGTTTATTGAAACGACATGCTTAATCTTTCCGAAGTAGTGAAAAAAGGGTTCCAGATGTAGAACTAGCTATTGGATTCATGCGTCCCAAATGCTGGGAACAGTGTTAACTCACGAACTCGAATGGAACGCATGCTTTCACGATCCATCTGAGGGAGGGCTTTTTTCTTCGTAATGTACAGAATGCCAAAGAGACAGCAACGCAGATTGGCTTATTGTAGTGTTCTAAAATACATCAACCAACTATTCAATTGATCAACAAACAGACGCTGGAACCATTAAAAGGTTGACTTTCGTTTTGTTACTTTTCAAATTTATTTCATATATTTTTTTGCACTTTATCTGATGCTTCTACTGAGCAATCTACAGTTCTGCTTAAAGCCAAAACGTTTAAACGCGCATATCTACCAGCCACTTCTACTTCTCCACGCTCACCGTTACCTAATTCCACAAACGCAGTAATTTGCTCGTGCAAATTCGTAATTTTAACAAACTGTTTTTTTATATTTATTACTTTTCTTTTCTAACACTTATGCCAACTATCATCCCTTCCAGCGGTAAGAGTGGCCTGTTATATTGGTATGTTAAAAATATATATAAAAAAAAACAATAAACAAATCTTACAGCACCTTGCGGACAGAGAAGGATGGTGAAACCTCCGGATTGCACCCCGTAGAAGCGGCGACCGCCGGGGTCCGTAAGTTTCCGTGATCTGTTTCACGACCTCCCGCTATCTGGTTGTATCTCTTAAATTATATGACAAGTGGCTATTAACAGATTTACATAATTTTGCAGATATTCAGTATAAGGGAGGGAAAAACAATTTAAAATCGTAACACAAACGCAAAACAAGGCTGGCTTAATTTCCGCCATGAAATGTTGCATTCTACCGTCGGTTTTCCGACTTCCACGACTTATTGAAGAAGTCCACGGTATGCCCACAGCCCTGGGATAGATCTACCTATACACAGGTTTCCTTATTTTATAGTATTTTATAATGCCGGCTAACGCATTAAGAACAATCAACCAGTCAAATGTGCATGCGAAGCAGAGACCTCGCAAAGAACGTTTACGCTGCCGGAGTGTCCGGAATAATGGAGGTGAAAAACGTTATCACGAGCGTTCCGAGGAAAGACGTCATGTCGTTGAACGTCATGCGTTGTCCTTCGGCCGCCGGTTGCTCGGCGGACGGCGAGTCGCTTTGAGTCGCAGCTGTCGACGGGCGCTCGAGAAGTTGTTCCGTTTCGTTGTTATTAGCGGGAACCGCGGTGTTCGGTTCTGCCGTACCGCTAGCTGGACCAGTTCGTGGGCGAGGAACGGGAGCGGGGCTTTGGGAAGTGGAAGGCGTTCCAACAGTCTCACCTTCTGCTACCGCGCCATCGGTTCGCGCAGCGGCTTCGGAGGCTGCAGATAATGCTCCTCCTGTAGTAACCGGTTGGTCATTTACAGTAGCTCCGCCATCGCGCACTGGAGGACCTTGCTGTTCAGGTACAAGGTTATTGTTTGGCTGTGCGGCCGCCGGTTGGGCTGCATTTCCCTCCTGCGCCGCTGGCAAACGCGTGAAGCGCCTGTCAATCGCCTGATAGACGCGATCAAGATGTTTTTTCCTAAAAATAAAGATCAAACGTAAAGATAAGTATTTCGCTACAACCCTGAGATTGATTTTCTTCATCGCCTCACTTACAGATACAACATTACACCAATGAAGAGCACCGTCAGGCATCGCATCGGGGACGAGTAGAGGTAAATGACCGTCATCAGTATACCCACGCGGCACATGCTGAAGAACACATCCAGCCAATCGTTATTCTCCTGCTCCTCCACCACAATGTTCGGAAACCGACGAGCCCGGCCCGGAGCTGCGTTAGCCACA
Organism: Anopheles coustani; assembly: GCF_943734705.1. Lineage (NCBI taxonomy): Eukaryota > Metazoa > Arthropoda > Insecta > Diptera > Culicidae > Anopheles > Anopheles coustani. Next base: position 21,715,033 of record NC_071289.1, on the reverse strand, counting down.
GCGGCGGCAGCTTCGTCCTGGGGTGCCGCCACTTGTGCGGGTGCGACCGCTGCTGTTGTGTCTGTTCCTGCTGCTTGTGCCGTAGTTGCCGCCGTGGAAGAAGACGCATCGGACGATGCGCTCGGAGCCGTTACTCCACCGCTAGAAAGCAGCGACGTAGGTGTCTGTTGGCTGGTGCTGGTACTCGTGGATGGAATGGCAGGAGATGGTAGGAAGCCAGGAGTGGTGGTGCCTGGTTGAGCAGATCCCGAACTGACTGCTGCCGGTACGATCGGTGTTGGAATGCTGGTGGCCGTAGGTAGTCCACCAACGTGCGATGATGGTGGTGTCATGCAAGGGTAGTAGGCAAAGTTGGGGTAAGATCCGGCCGTGCCTGCCGATGGCTGCACTGGAACGAATGGAACGGATGGGAACACCGGCGAACCGGTAAGGGGATTCACAGCAGCGGCCGTTCCTGAAGCTGGTGGCACTCCCGTAGCAGAGTACAGAGCATTGATACCACCCTGTTCATTAATCCTATTAACAGTAAAAAACATAGAATTTAAATTCGTGTCGGTAATTGTCTTCTCAAACAACAACAAACATGCTAAACCTCCAAAGATCATAAGTATGAGGATTTAAAATTTACGATAAAACATCACGGAGATGCGTGCGCATTTCATTTGAATAATTCGTTGGAAATTAGAAGCAAAACACAATAGATCCCACTTACATATTAATGTATTGGTTAAGGTACTGCATGTAGGTCTGTTGCATTAAATTTTGCATCGCGACTGTCTGCTCCATGAATGGCGGTGGTCCCGGTAACGTGCGCAGTCCAGGTCTGGTTTGCAAAACTGTGCGATGCCGTAACCCATCGCTACCGACACCGTCCACCATCGACGTTCCCTCGTGCTCTCGTGAACTACCACCACCGGTCACACTGTCGTTGGATGTCGTTTCATTATTATTCGAACTGCCCGGCGAGTTAGAACTTGCCGCACGCGAACTACTGGCACCGGATGTGCTAGTGCTATTGGCGGATGCCATTTTGTTGCCTCCGTTTGTGTTTCTGTTCGATTTGCTGGCACTGCTGCTGCTACCGCCGTTTCCGTAGTAGCTGTTCTTTGGCGTGAAAACTAGATGTACTGTGTGCGCCTGCTGGCCATCGTACTGTCGGAGAACGTCCTTCAGGACCACGCTGTCGCTGAGCAGCTGACCGGAGTAAATAAGTTTCTGCTCATCGGAACTCTGTCGGGTTGGAAGAGAGAGAACGAAAGGTCGCTATTAGAAATTTGTCTAAACGGGGTAGGCTATGCTGTTCATTGACCGTGGTCAATGTTGGCACAGATTGCTAGGATTAAACGTAACGTGAAGAATGAAAAAACACTCACACCGCACAATGCTAGAAGAAAGATACTCGCAACGGACGCTCCTAGAATGGATTTTTGTCCTAAATCAAAACGAACTGACTGCCGCTAAAAGACTAACAGCAAGTCACAGTTTTGGATGGGTGAAATGGGGTTTATTTTGCTTAACAAATACAAAACCGTTGTTATCACCTTTTTTATACCAATGTGTTGCAAAGTCAGGAAAGCAGTAAAGACTCTACTGCTTGCTACAGCCATACGAGCCCTTATCATTTGCTACTTCAGCTTCGGCAGGGACACGTATTCAGTACATATTCCATAGCACTCACACACACAGATATAGACTCGAGATGCCTGACGTGGTACAAGTCTGTTTAATTTTGGTTTTCTCCCTCATTTTATTTGAAATCCAACAAGATTGTGTAAAAAAAATGTAGAAACAGATTTCCAGACTTTGTTGTGCGCGAAAGCGGCCTAGGAACGTACCCACGAACGGGGTGGACCTTGAATCCAAGGAACATATGTTCGAGTTGGGCCAATAGACCGGTATGACGTCAGATTTAGGTATGCTTTTAGGAAGCTGTTTATTTTGATCTCTTTCTATGAGCTATATAGCTGACATGATTTGATGAACTAAATCTGACGAATGAGGACAGTTTTAAATAGGTCCTCCCCGAATTCCATATAAAAGGAGAAGAGTCCATGAATACGAGACAACTCAAGATGTTTCATTGGGAACGAGAAAACAAGGGGTTTCCACCAAAACGAGGATTTAATTCGTTCCCAAACGACCCTTCTCTTCGTACTCCATCGCACATATGATGGTGCTAGACTCATTATCGTTAAGCTAGGTTGACGATCGTCTACCTAAATACCCTCCACTATGTTTTCTTTTTTCGTCCTCCTCCTTTCAGCCACACAAACCACAATCAGGATCCTGTAATGTCGAATGCGGACTGACGGAGGGAGTCAGGGAAAGTGGAGGGTGTTTGTGTACAAACACAGGCGATGGCAAAAATGGGAAGATTAGTACTATCTCGGACACACCAGCACGAATAGTAGATTATCGTAGCGCAAACAGGGCACAAATCGAGGGAGCAAAACATCCCCCCTTTAATTCCCTCCCGCTGAATTTGTCAGGGATTTACCAATTGTAGCGGCACAGTGGTAAACAGATGGTAATGATTTCTCACATACATATGTATCGTATGTATCGAATATTGTATGTATCGAAAGCAGGCCATACAGGAGATGAGCGGTTAAAGTTAAATCTTCCTCGAATAATTCTGATTTGCTGACTGAAAACCTTTCGCCCGAAGTGGAATGATCGCGAATATCTATAAGACGTGACTTGTTCGTTTGTTTCAATGACGGTGTAGCAAACAAGAAAAAAAAACTCTCACCGCAAAAAAAAATCTCTTACGTTATACAAAACCGCGTCCCAAAAAAATTACAAAGAATGTTCGAGTAGAGGTCGACAGAGAATTGATAAATCAATAACGTACTGGCCCCCCGTCTCGTAAATGAATGATGCAATCCGGGCCCAATTTGTGAAGAACGGAACCAATGTATGAAGACAACATCCGCTGTACTCTGTCTTGCCGTAGACATTGAGAACATGCGATGCCAGATATGTACACAGCTGAATAAGAAAAACCACATCAAGCCATTGCCGTTGTGGATGTATAGCGAATGGAACAAGTGGTGCAATTGTGGAACGCCACGTGTCCAAACAAAAAATCGTAACCAGTGCGAAGGGTCGGTGAAACTAAGATTCATCTACCGAAAACGGGAAATGGAAATGTAGCATACAAACTATTGTATCCACAATGTAACGAACTAAATTAGCTGGTTTTGCAAATCCTACATTAACTTAATTTACTGCGAAACAGTCTAACCGGTAGCAATAAACGTGCAGACGATAAAAAGTCACGTGCAGTCCTTCTGTCCAGCTCGCTTAGAATCAATATGAACTGACTCATAGATCTGCGCCTTACAACCAGTTTGGTTGTAAACATGCATGTTCCCCCTAATAGTGTCGCCAATTTGGACAGCCTCATTGACGGTGTCGCCCGAATTGTTTTGCCCGAAACAAACAGAAAATCGATTCTGATTTCACATGCCCGTTCATACCCCTAGAATGAACTACAAAAATGGAAAACATGACGACGATGATGATGATCATTGGTGCAGTACGGTACTTTAAAGGAGTGCTTCCATTTAATTTACATTCTGCTTACCGGTTTGCCGGGATACACTTCCGTCAGATGGCCCTTCAGTCGGCGTATGGTCCAGGAGGGTTCGCATTTGATGGTCAGGTCCTCGCACTGCTGATTGGACGCCTTCACGATCAGCGTTACATCCATGTTGCTGAAGTCCGGTGATGCAGTAATGGAATTTGTGGTAGCGCTGTTTTTTTTTTTTTGTTCAGCTTCTACCCTTCTCGCAGCAAACAGTAAATTACACACTGATGTAATTCAATGCCTCCGTTGATGTGCTGCGTCGAAAACAAAATATTGTCGCTAGGTGTCTCTCGCGGGACAGGGCGGGTCGCGTGGTTCCGTGTGCGGTGTGAAACCGTAACCGCTTACTGCGTTGTTTTGAACGTGTACACACTGTCTGTGACTGTACCCCGTTAGGATTATGTACTCAGCCGATTCGTTTGCTAGAACCTTCAGACGCTGATCATCTAGCTTTGTTTAGCTTTTTTTAAATTCCAATCTCTCCTCGCCTCCAAGAACTGTCGGGCGAATGTTTTGATCAAATCTGGAAGTCTCCTGAAGTGGCGGATACTTTACTGGCACCGCGATGTCGCTATATTATGACGGCCTTTTGCACGTCTGTATGCGTGGTGGATGATTAGAAAAGCGGTCTTTGTTACTGGCTTTCCGAAAGATCTAGTAGCGAACGCTCGCTACTTCCGAAGGCTGACGTGGGCTTATGCTTTTTTCTGTTTTGCTTCGTTTTCAGGATGGATTTTTCGGGTAGCGATATTTACAATATCAGGATGCACAAAAACAATCCCAAGGTATTCGATCAGGCAGCTAGTGTCTAAATTTAGACACCACAACAAAGTCCTCTTCGGCGGTGGTTCGCTTTTAGACCAGGGACTGCCGTTGAATGCTGACCGTATTAAAGTTGATGATACAGTTGGACATTCAGCGTTTGTGTTAATTAAACATACACGCCCGATGGCGGGGTCGCACTTCCTGCTAGACAGGGTCAATCAGTCCGATACGAAGGGTGTAGAGGCAGGCTTGAATGTACACCACTGCAAAAGATACTCGTAGCAACCCCTTTGCAACGGTAGCGCACAGTTTCACTAAAGTTTACTTTTCTTATCGCTGCCGTAGCGCAGTAAACCTCGCACGAATGGAATACGCGAAGCAAACTTCTTACATTCAGCAAAGAGAGTGATGTTTGCGTGTTTTTTCTTTCGTCCCCGCGGGGGATGATTCTTCCGTATCTCGTTTTGGCTCACAAAACATTAACAACAACATAAAGTGTACCTTTCCTATTCCTTTCACCGTACGCACACGACCAGGTAGGAGAACGTGAGATACTTTCACGGCACAGAGTCGTTTTGCACTTTCTTCGCGTTTCGCGTTGATAACAAAATTGAGAAAGTTGCCCGTTTCACAGAACGAAGAAACCGTCGTGGAGTCCGAAAGTCTCGCGAATGTTTGTGGTATAGAATAGTGTTGCGAATGCGGTTCAGCACCTACCTGGAACGATCCGTTCCCAGAAGAAAGATGATGCACTCAGCTCCGCCCAATAGCGAACTACAGGGTCTGTGGAACGAATATGAAGGGTATCTGAAATTTACCACCACACAGATCCGTCGGAGAGTCGAAAAGAGACAGTTTCTCTTTATCAGCTCGGTACCACAGGAACTAGTCCAACAGTACATGTACTTGTTTGTCATCCACAACATGAACTGAGTTGAACTTTCCGGCTGGATCTTTCCGTTTTCGACACAACAAGAACAGTAGCTAATAAGCTTGACCCCTTTTTTGTTTTGGTAATACAATCCGATAAAGCATTATTCCAACTTGATTATTCAACTCATCAATACAGGATCTTATCACCTAGTTCTGCGGAATTGTTCCGAAGGCTGTGGAACCCAGCTCCACTCTGCTCCGAAACATTTCAAATATCCCATCACTATTATAAAATTGTGATACTTTCGCGCTGCACTGAGTTGGCCGAAACGGGATTCGGAGGACTCGAAGATTCGATCCTTTGGCGGATTCTAAACGATTGGATCCCGTTTGACGGATTCAAATCATATTTGTTTGGAATTCGAATCAGATTCGAATCGTTTAGGACTCGATTTAACCTTCACCTGTTCAACCAAACTTTATCTATTTAAACGTTTAGCCGGCCTACCCGGGTAGCCCATACTTTTTTGTATTGAACATTCCGTTTTCCTGTACTTGAGACTAAATATCTTTTTATTGAGATGTCGCAACGATTTGAAATCTGCAGTGAAGATACTTGTGAGCGTTTTCCAAAATATCGTATACTAGCTTGACGCCCCGCCGTTGCTCGGTGACGAAGGGATTGAGAAAAGAATTATGGTTTTAACTATTGCTTGAAAGATATGTTTGAATTTAATAGTCACAATAACGACATATTTAAAATGTTTGATATTTCATCATGGGGGTCCGCGACAGCCGAGCGGTAGCGCCGGTTAGAAAATCGGCCCATGAGCGCCGGGGATCACCACCTCGACGGCGTGGGTTCGAATCCCAACCGAGACCGGACCCTCCCCTGTACGAGAGGACTGACTATCGACGTACAACAGGGAAACAAGTCTCGTAAGCCCTTAACGGGCAGGCATGACCAAGAAATCGTTACTTCAAGAAGAAGAAGAAGAAGAAGAAGATATTTCATCAATTTCCCCGTAATGTATAAACCTTAGGGTAACTATGTTGGATACACCTTGATATTTGTGTACATGCTTGTTTTGTTTGTGTTAGTAAAACTGAGTTTAAATTGTAAAATTTAGATGATTTTATCAAAAAATAAAGACCAAACAAACCTTCAACAACATCTGCAGTCCTTAAACTTAATGTGTGAAAAGTTTCAGAAGCGACGGTTCAGTATTGGTCGAGTTTTTAGTGTACACAGAACTCCATACATAAAAAAAATCTAAAATATGTAGATAACTCATAATTTAAAAAATCATCATGACGTTCATCCAAAACTCAATAGTTTTCCTTAAGGGGTGCGTATTACCTCAGGAGTCCCTATGTTGTTTGCATTGTCGAAGAAATCTTAATACGATGTTGTGTGTGGGTGAATCTCATAAACATTTGTTTTTTTTTGTCGCCAGAAAAACGACTTGGCAATTTGTTCGGAATGACGGATTGGGATTAGGATTCGGAGATTCGAACCCGAGGCCGGATTTGATTCACAACATTCCATCACTACTTAGCGCCGCATCCAATGAAGTGGATCGACAGACGAGGTTGGTTCATCCCAAGATCGGTGAAAAAAATGGTTGAAGCATCCCATGTATCGTTTGCTTTAATGGACTTTGAAACCCTATATGCAAAAGAAGTACTAGCACTTGATTAAAGGAAGAAAACCACCATTGCAGCGAATGTTTATCAACATGCCTTCGACAACTGATGGAAGTAGAGACACTAGATACCGCAGCGATAACAAATCACAAAAAGCCTCTGGTTGGTTAGTAAACGGCTTGAATAACAGAAAAATTCTGTTATTGATTTTCTGTACCGTGTAGTGATTGAGCCAAGGTAGTAAGATTAACAGTAATTGAATGAAATGAATGAAATGAGTAATGAATGATTTATGAGTGACTGAATGAATGAGATGCAACACAACGTCGATTTTGAACATTTTTTTTTTTCAAAAATCTAAGGCAAATAAAATTGGAAGAGAGGAATAATGCGTTTTCATGCCTCGTTGCAGGTGCTCATGATCGGTGATCATGAGGCATCAACGGTGAAATCAACGAAATTGTTTCTGTCTTCTAGAGCAACATGCGTTGAAATCGCTTTAACCGGCTGCAATTATAAAGTTGTGCTAAACCCGAGAAAGGCGTTGAGAACATACGCCGTTCTGGTGTAGACTCAACTTTAAAAAGTACCAGAGTTTGTAATGCGGAGGGAATTTCCTGTTTCCTGGAAAAACATATTTTAAAATTCCCTCTGGTCGAGACTCGTTAACTGGTGAAATTCGTGCTTCATAGCAGTATCCAAACCACTGATTCGATAGCCCCAACTGTCCTCCATCTGACCTGGAGCACCGACATCCGGGAACAAGACTTGTCAGTCTGCATTCACTAATGCCAGCCAAACAACATTATGGAAATGTTTACAGTTTTACAGCATCTTCTGTTCTCCTTTCGGTGTAGCTACTGGGATATGAAGCCCGTTGATAGCTCGATCATAGCACGGAAAGTTCCATTTTGCTCCAAATGTTGATGAAATACTGTTCCATTCTTGTTGAGTTCGTGGAAACTGGAAAATGTATACTTTAATAAATTTACCGATAATACAACACACTCAAAATTAGCACTTACGCACATAAATTTGTCCATAAATGCCGTCTGAATCGCATTGCAGTTGCTAACGATAAATGTTTAAAGCATATGTGGGACAATGAATGTAGATGTTACCAAATCCGGTATTGATCGCCTGGTTATAAAATAGCGCAATATAGCTGCCATTTTTTCTTGAGCTTTTTTTGGTTTAACGTTCGAATCTTTGAAAGATCCGGGCGCGACTCCGAATGCCGAATTTTTTACCGACTAAACCACCTGACGGGCGCTACCCGCTTCTCCACTGGCCGTTACCGCCGGGCGTTTGAACCAGAGGTTGGGGCAGGGCTCATTGAAGAACTTTGACGCCGAAAGCCGCTTGGTCTCTCGCAAAGCCCTTGCGCTAGAAAGGTCCTGGTTGGCAGCATCAGCTGCACGACATCAGCGCCGGGTAGCACCTACGGCCCGACGTCGTGGCATTTGTTCTTGTGCTGGTAAACCGGCTGTTCGTTGCGGAATATACGGTGAGCACAAATCACATGGCAAATTAAAAAATGAGGGCGACATCTTTAAATATTCGTAGAATAATTAGATACCGACACGAGACAAACCGCATGTGTGATAGAAGCAGTCAATGTTGGTTTAGGGAGACCGAGAACTTTCCATTTTCCTAAAATGATATTATAATAAAAAAAAATAACGTAAGACATTTCACACATCTAAAGTCATGAATAATTTTAAATATGATAATAGTTTAGCGAAATACATTTCTACAATCAATCATTCGGGTAATAGGGTATATGATGCCTCGGCCGAGATCATCGTCTTTGTACTGGTTCACATTTGCGCCTGAACCTATGCAAAGCGTGACACAGGCATTCTTTTCGAAAATTTGTACGCTAACGCTCTTAAAAGAACATAATGGTTTCAAATAATCATGCAGTGATGGTTGATACATACAATAAAATTACAATACTATTATAGCCATAACCGAAAAACTAAATGCCGGGGCCTCATTTAGTCTTACCAAAAACATTAATCAAATATCCCCTTTCTTTTTCTTATGCGTAAGACTGTGTGAAAGAATGTTCGCTTGCATCGATACCAAAATGCATTTCCGCGTAAATTCCTCTTATCAGCATAGTGCTAATCCTGGCGGCGTCACACCACCAATACGAGCATCGTCAACAGCTTCCACGATCGTATAGGCAATAGCAGTCTCAAGTTCAGTGCAGAAAAGCATCCGATTCGCGATACTCTATCATTTGGCCACCACCAGTCACTACTCCCGGCCCTATCGCGCTGTCTGATACTGCCGACCATCGACTGGTGTCCGTGAACGAACCGAACTACCCCCCGGTCGACTGGTAACAGCACCAGTCAGTCTTGTTTCATCCGCCGAACCGTTAAGATGTTTCGTATTTTAAAATGTAGTGAACACTTATCAGCGCGACACTTTACCCGTGGCAAACATGTAAGCAAACCCGCTCGGCCGCTGCCGATCTGGTGATAGTGGACGGTCGAGCCTTCGAAACACGTGTGTGCAACGCTGTTTTGGCGTCGTTTCGTCGCTTTCAATACACTCACTAGTGAAAAAGCATTTAATTTCTAGGAATTCATTAACTAAAGGACCCGTCGTTTCAATTACTTTCAGACCGGGAAAGTGATCGCCATACGACGCGAGGATCAATCGGTATGGGAACGACGAGCCTCCTTTTCGCCCACGATGGTGAAAAAGCTCATCAAGCAGGGCGTCAAAGTGATAGTGCAACCGTCCAACCGAAGAGCCTACCCAATGCAGGTAAGTGTGTCACTATCGTGAACTACGCAAATCTCGCCTCAAGTGCACCCCGATAAGCGGATCTCCTCCACGTTGGCCCTGTTACCAAGGATTCGGCCCACACGCAAAGGGACAGTTGGTGACGAGGCGTCGTCCACTGTTCCTCGTCACTATCACTCTCGATTGAGCAACACCACGGCCTAAACCCTGTGCTCGTCGAGAGCACTGGCGATAGGGCGACCCTATCGCGACAAGATCGAAGAAGTTCAGCACTGGAAAACCAGTTGAACAACTCATTTAATGCCCAGCCCCTCCCCACAGCCACTTCGAAACTTTTCCACTCCGTAAGCCCTCTGGCAGATTCGGTGCTGGGCTCTTATCGGCCTGGCTCGAGACTTCAGGCATCTCGGGCACATGTTGTTCGGTACCGCGATAATGGTATGTAAGAAGAATCTGTTTTCTTCCGTTCCTCTTTGGAGTTGTCCCTGCCCGGAGGCCGAGCTTGTCTACCTTGCGCGGCACAAGCGGTCCTACTAATTCGGTGTCCAGCAGGATTTCGATAAGCTTGCGGTTGTTTAACTGTTTTTGCTGTCTTTTCAGTTGTTTTGTGCACTTGCTCGGTCAGTGTGTTAATGGCAGTCGGTGCATGTGCAATGTCGCCAGCCAGAGTTAATGCACTTTTTGAAAATGCCTATGTAGGGCAGATCCACTTTCGTTTCAGCCTCATTACGTACAACGTAGCACGTGAGCGTGTCTTTGAACGATGTTGTCCTAGCCCTTCGTGTATTTCAACGCGTTGTTCGTCCATTCTTCTTGTTCTTATCAGCAACCATGACCGCCCACTGACGATTGCCAGTTAATGTGCGCATCATCGGCACTACTTCGGTCTATCCGTTTGAAGCCGTTGTTATTGCAATTTGATTAAGTCCGATATCGCGCCGCCCAGATAAGGCATCATCCGTATGGCGCTTGTCGAAGGTCCACAAAGTCTTGATTCGGGGGCTGGTGGGAAAGGGGAACGCACCAAAAAATTAACAAACGAACCCGATGCGTAGACTGATAAGGAACGTCTGTCAGTCAATGGCGTTGCTGTACACACCTCCTTATTGAATCGTTGTTTTTCTTTTCTTCTGCCTGCTAGCGATTATGTCTTGTCGCACTCTTGAATGAATTGTTCATATCAACAATGATGCTATAGCGGGAAAGGGATTTTTTTAATTGTGCTCGCCCACGTGTCGACCGAATTGTTGTCAGCCAGTTGCGACGGGATCCTGTAACAAGGAAAACAATATGCAACAACGTTTGCTGATAGCGCTGAGAGGCAATGGCGTTGTGGTTTGCTTGCCCTAGAAAACATTTGAATTACGCATGTTTTCTGATGTGGACTTACAGGCAACATTTCTCCTACAACATTTTTTTTTATTTTTGAAGTTGTTTCTCAGCAGTGTAAGCCATTTGTTATACTTTTCTTCGTCTAAAAAGTTCTTCAAAGCTCATCATTGTCTTCGCTTCTTCTAGGCTTATCTAAATGCTGGCGCTACCGTTCAAGAAGACATAAGCGAGGCTTCGGTTATCTTCGGCGTCAAGCAGGTCCCCGTGGATGCGTTGATTCCGCAGAAAACCTATTGCTTCTTCTCGCACACGATCAAGGCGCAGGAATCCAACATGCCGCTGCTTGATGCCTGCCTGGAGAAGAACATCCGGCTGGTCGACTACGAGAAGCTGATGGATCGGAACGGGCAACGGTTGGTCGCGTTCGGCAAGTACGCCGGGGTGGCCGGCATGGTGAACATTTTGCACGGACTTGGACTGAGATTGCTCGCGCTAGGACACCACACTCCATTTATGGTATGTCTTTTGCGGAGGTTATTTAATTCATACGAAGAAAAAAAATCTAACATGTCGTCTCTTTGTTCCCGACAGCACGTGGGACCAGCACATAACTATCGCAACTCGTCCATGGCGCGCCAAGCCGTCCGTGATTGTGGGTACGAAATTTCCCTCGGTATGATGCCCAAATCGATCGGTCCGCTGACATTCATCTTTACCGGATCGGGTAACGTGTCGCAGGGTGCACAGGAAGTGTTCCAGGAACTTCCGGTGGAGTTTGTCCCACCGGAGATGTTACGCAAAGTGGCCGAGCATGGTTCTACCAACAAACTGTACGGGTGTGAGGTTAGCCGGTCGGATCATCTGGAGCGGCGGGAGGGTGGAGCATTCGATCCCGTCGAGTACGATCAGTACCCGGAGCGGTATACCTCCATATTCAGTAACCACATTGCCCCGTACGCGTCGGTCATTGTGAACGGAATCTACTGGGCGGTTGGAGCACCGAAGCTGATCACGATCCCAGACGCGAAGAACCTACTCCGGCCAGCCAATACACCCTGGTTGCCGACGAGCCGAGGTGCACCGGCACTTCCCCATCGTATGCTGGCCATTTGCGATATCTCCGCCGATCCGGGTGGTTCGATCGAGTTCATGAACGAGTGCACGACGATCGACACCCCGTTCTGTCTGTACGATGCCGATCGAAACAAGGACCAGAAAAGCTTCAAGGGCCCGGGAGTGCTCGTCTGCTCGATCGACAACATGCCCACACAGCTGCCCCGGGAATCGACGGACTTCTTCGGTGATCTGCTGTATCCGTACGCGCTGGACATCCTGCAGAGTGATGCCTCGCGACCATTGGAAGAGCACAGCTTCTGCCAACCGGTTGAAGGTGCTATTATCTGCAGCAACGGTCGCCTAACACCGGCCTACGAGTACATCAATGAGCTGCGGGAGGCCAACAACCGGTCGCGGCATAAGACGGAGGGCTCGTACGTGGGCAAGAAACGGGTGTTGGTGCTAGGAGCAGGGTTTGTGTCGGCCCCACTGGTCGAGTACCTGCACAGGGAGTCGAATGTGAGCATTAAGGTGGCTTCGCAGTATAAGGAGGAAGCCGATCGACTCGCCCATCGCTACCAGGGCGTCGAGTCGGTGTACGTGAATGTGCAGGACGAAAGTGCGGCCTTGCAGCACCTGTGCGAGGAAAGCGACGTGGTCGTGTCGCTGTTGCCCTATTCGCTGCACAGTGTAATAGCGAAGCACTGTATTGCCGGTCGAACACATCTGGTCACGGCAAGCTACGTCAACGATGAGATTAATGCATTGCATGGAGCTGCACGGGAAGCCGGGGTGACCATCATGAACGAGGTAGGACTCGATCCGGGTATCGATCATTTGCTGGCGCTCGAGTGCATCCAGGATGTGCAGGAGAATGGCGGAGTGGTGGAGTCATTCGTCAGCTTCTGCGGTGGTTTACCGGCACCGGAGCATTCCGATAATCCACTGCGCTACAAATTCTCCTGGTCGCCAAGAGGTGTTCTGCTAAACACCCTATCCTCGGCCAAGTACCTTAGCAAGGGCCAAGTGGTAGAGATTTCCGGTGGAGGTGAACTGATGTCGGCACCACGTGAACTCGAGTTCCTGCCCGGGTTCGCCCTGGAAGGGTTCCCTAACCGTGACTCAACCAAGTACCAATCACTGTACGGACTGACCAACATCAACACGCTGCTACGTGGCACCATCCGGTACAAGGGCTTCTCGGACACGATCAAACCGATGCAGCTGATCGGGTTGATCGATCCGAATCCGCATCCGCTGCTTCACCCCCACGGACCGGAACTGACCTGGCGGCAGCTGATCGTGAACATGCTCGGACTAGCCGATACGGACATTTTTATCGAAAATCTCAAGTACCGGCTGGCGGAGCGCGTTGGCACGATCGAGGGGCTGGAGGAGCTAGGACTGCTGGAGAATGCGCCTGTCGTCAAGATGGGCTCGCCATTGGACACACTCAGCTACTACCTCTCTCAGAAGCTTGCTTTTGGTAAGAAGATAAGCGCTTAAAGACACTACTTGCAAAATATCTAACCATCACATCCGCGTTTCAGCTGAAACCGAACGGGATTTGGTCGTGCTACGGCACGACGTTGGCATACGCTGGAACGATGGACGCCGCGAGGAGCGAGGAATCAACTTTGTCGTCTATGGCCAGCCGGCCTCGCAAGGGGGGCACTCCGCGATGGCCAAAACGGTCGGATTTCCGGCGGCCATTGCAGCCAAAATGATTATCGACGGTAGGTAGAGAGCCGAACCGGATAAGTCATAGGACATTGTTTGCCTAGAACGGTCGCTTTCCATTAGCCAGTGATATCTTGATATACAATCTTGGTTTCTGCTTCTATCATGTTCCCTTCCGCAGGCGAAATACAGCAGCGTGGCGTTGTGCTTCCTTTCTCGGCCGATATCTATCGACCCATGTTGGCCCGCCTGGAACAGGAAGGACTGACCGCTACGACCACAACGAAGATGCTCTAAAGAGAAAAGATCGAAAGGACTCTCGGTATTCGGAATTTTGTTGTTCGGACATCGGAATGAGAAGAATAAGATGTTACCATACAGTCAACGCAGGAATGGGACATCAATCGGCTTCATTATACGTATTGTTAGCGTATGTTTTAAATAAAACTAAATTTTATAAATCTAAATACAATGTATAAAAAAAATCGTTCACGAATTTATAATTGAGTATATTGCGTCTTCTGCTTATTTAGCAACTCGTTTGTTCTCGTTTGTCATGTGCACTAATTATTGTCCATAAACTAAGGAGGCCATCTACCCTGTGCCCAAGGCAGAGTCAAATGACGTATTCAGCCCCCACAAACAGCGCTTATCCGCACATGCTGATTCCATTGGGAATTGTGTTCATCCGATGGAGGAAAAAAATGCTTTAAATTTCTCTCAACTCTTATCAGTCGAGCTGCCATAACGGCACGAACGGCAAAGCGTCCCAAGGTTCATTTGGCCGTTTGAGAGAGGCACAACATTATTCATTCAAGCCATTAGACGAACGCGAACTCGTACTCGTAACGGCTGCGGCCAACTGCATCACGCTATTTATCGTCGTACGATCCGACGGCGGGTTCCGTTCTTGCGGGCCCAGTCGTTAGCGAACCACCGAGTGGAACGGAAGCATCCGGTGTCTCCGTCGGTTTCTTTGCTGTTCTGTTGGCCAAGAAGCCACACAAAGGTTCTACGTGAACTGGGCTTGTGCGAAACGAGTTGGTATGGTAACTGCCTGTCAAAAAAACAAGAAAGGTAGTTAAAATAGTGGAAAACAACGAGAAACAAATACCAAATAAATTGTACTCGGTACTGGTGTAATACGTTTGCATCGCATCGTGGCAGCTGTTTTACGCAAACTCATTCACACGTGTAGCAGCTACATGGACTAGTAGTGGATTAATCGCCGGGTACCTATCTGCTAGCCTCGGGCCCCATAAATCGGGCTCGATTAAACCTGATTGAATCGCCGTTAAGCCGCTGGCAATCGCACTCTCCGAGGTCCTGCACCCGGAATTGCGATAACGCACATCGAACCCGATCCGCCGGCAGTGACCTTCGCACCGTGGGCCGCGGATCCAAGCATACCGCGCGTTGACACCATTGAGACCCGATTGACGTACCGCGAAGCAGCTAATCGGCTTAGTAGACTGTGGTGTACGAGAGTGCTTGCGTGTACGTAATCCGGTAGCACTCGTGGTGGCGGAGCCTGCGCTACAACATCTTTTCGAGTGTGGAACACAATCGTTTGTTCGGTGGTAACGGGAACGCGAGTGCTCTTATCAACCGCGAGCAAACTAACGAACGGTCATCGTCGCGTGTCGACACACGGCGGATCACATACTACATCGCCGTCATCATCATCGCGGTGGCGCATCTCACTAAAACCTTCGCAGCCTACTCGAGCGGGGCCATTTAATCCAGCGCGACGAGAACAGCGGATTGATTAAGAACCGCGCCACTTTTGCCTCAGTGTGCGGGAACCGTGTACCGACGACCATGATTACAACTTGCCGGGTACGGTAATTAGTCTGGCAGTGACTGTCGAGTTGCACACCGTACGAGAATTTCGTCGCGTGTTTCCCGAGTTCGAGCGAGGAAGCTGTGTACGATCGGCCCAACGGTGAAGGTTATCCCAGTAAACCCGTAAACCTCGTGTTGCCCACTAGGGGCATCGAGTCTCGACGACCACGTGCATGTGTGTCGTGTCTATGTGTGCGTTCGTTTCCTAGTGGTTCATAAAACAACAGCAACAAACATGATTGGGATAAAGTATCTCAACGATGCCCACTTGAAGGGGTTCGAGAAGTACAAGGTAAGTTCCGTCTCCGGTACATCGACTACTGCGACGGTTCAGCACGACGTCCCTCCAACGTTTCGCGAGGGTGTTATGGTCAGCCGTATTTTTATTTCATTCTCTGAATGTGATAAGTGGCCCTAGCCGGCGATTGGGGCGGACGTGCAGTTCACTCGCGTAGAGAGATTCCGTTGGCACATGATGACGTTCCGGTGCGCGAGATCTCGTAGAAGTGGACTTCATAATCAACCCGGCTACTTTATGCCGGTGCACGCGTTAGCTCATAGGGCATGATTGAAAACGATTACGGAGTGCAGGCACGATAAGACGATCTTATCGCGCCGGGGAGGAATATCCACGAACGAACCCAATCGTACGATATTTATACTTGATGTCGTATGCGGCTTTAACTGTATCAACACAATTAGTTCAGATAACATTGGAATAGGGTTTTGTCGTTGCAATGGCCATAGCTAAGTCTAATTTTCCCATATTTCGATTTGGTTCGATTGGATTACGCTACAACACTTTGGATTGTGTTATTTATTGCCTAGTGGCAATGAATTAAGTAGGCCAGAAGTTTTTAAACTCTACGTCCACCATATTGCATCTTGATTTGATAAAATTTTTAAGACTTTTACACGGGATTGGAGTGGGTTTTACATTCTCAAACTTTTAATACAGTAGACTCTCGTTTACCTAAAAGAAAAATCTTCAATTAAATATGCTACATATGGTTTTACTTTTTATAAAACAAGGGACAAAATGTGGCAATTGTTGAAGTACCTCCTAATATATTATGTTGGGGAAAACTCTCAGTTGCATTCCTATCTTTTACTTTACTTCTTGCCAACTTGCCAGCGATAAAATGCTTCGATTGGCAAAATAAATACATCAATAATCACTGAATGGCGCTTTAAACATGATTCAATAAAATCTTTTTTTTTTCGCTGTATTTTATTGCAAACCAAGTGCGTACCTTTCCTCTTTGAGGAAAGTAAAAAAACATACTCAAAACAAAACTCAAACGCTGGAGGGGTTCGATAGATCTGAAACCGGAACAAAAACGTCCAACCCCAGTTGTTTACACCCGCTCGTCCTACGAACGCGCGTTCTGAATCGGCCCAACTGTGTTTTTGCTGGCGCGATCGACCTTATTTTACAATGATGCCGGTTTTGTATGACCATGATGGCGATTCACTTTCCATTTCGGAATAAATGTAACGGCTAGGAAAGGAGTTACGACTGACCTTATCGCTACCCGTAGGTTTGTATGGTGGAGGAAGAAGAGTGATGATCACGCTGGAAATGTTGGGCTTGTGGTCGTTTTAGCTAGAGGCCCGTCTAAACTATCCCTTACAACGGGGGCTAGTAGGCGCTGGAGTTGGGAAGCATATTGTTTAATTATTTGTACGCAGGGATGGTAAACATATAATGCAACCGAACCCGATTGAAAATATTTTATTTGATTGTATGGATGTCACTGTGTTCCCCCAAGCTCAAAGGGTTTTCACTATATAATAGCGGATTAAAAGTGTCATTCATGTAAATGCCGCGCAAGAAAACACACTAATACGCGATACTAATTACTATTTGTGGTGAAATAGAATACAGAAATCCACTCCATCCATCTTTTTGAAAACCACACACGATCATTAAGGAATTAAAGTCCACAGTTGAAGCATCGAACTCTACACAATGGCATTTTTCTTGTGTCCTTCCAACCAATCAGAACACATGGTGTGACTTCCATCGATGACCTATGGCCCATCATCGTCCCTTCTTCCTACCGCCATCCCACTCTGGTTACCCTTTTTTGATAGCGGAGGCGCCTTGTTACAGCTGGCGAAGCAAACAAGCAAAAAATACCCTTCCAATACTATCGGTTTGTGACCATTATTGTACCGTACGCGCTTTGGATCGATCAATCGTCAGGCCGAACCGCGAATATACGTACCCGGCCCTGTTTACACTCGACCCCAGCCGACATGTGAAGTGATTAACAAAGTGAAAATGTACTTCGCAATCGAAACCACAATGCACTATCTTGTGAACCGTCTGCTGGTGGTGATGACGAGTGCCCGAGGTTGGCCGCAGAAAACACGGGACGTTTTATTGATTCTCCGTCAATCTGAAACGAAACGGACCAAAAGTTATGAATAAGTCAGACGCTACTTAAAACCCTTTGAGGTGGTTTGACCTTCCAGGAGAATTTTAAATGATCGGTATAGGGAGTAGAAACTGTTTGAGGTGAATTTGAAATTTGACCATTGTCATATGCCCGGTGGTATTCACTCGAAAACTTTGGGTTTGATTTTTTTAAATGTACTTTGAATATTTTCACATCTTTTAACTAAATTATTGATTTCGTTCTTACACTTTCTTCCTATTCCAAACCAGTACAACTGTGTAGACACTAGTATTCTTAGCGTATATATTATGCACCCATTCTGGAACAAGGTGGTTCAATTCTGCCCCCGTTGGATTGCCCCGAATCTATTGACCTTTTCCGGATTCCTGCTGACGGTAGTAAACTTTTTCCTCATCGGATACTACGATCCTGATTTCCGAGCTGCCACGCGGACGCCCATACCCGTACCGGACTGGGTGTGGATTGTGGCAGCCATCAACCTGTTCGTCGCGTATACCCTGGGTGAGTTCCCGGAACGTTTGCGAGTAAAAAGTATATCCAACGACTTTATTTAATGCTTGCACCTTTCCTTCCAGATGGTATCGATGGTAAGCAGGCCCGAAGGACCGGAACCAGTGGACCACTCGGCGAGCTTTTCGATCATGGGCTCGATTCGTACTCAGCGGTACTTATACCGATCTATGTGTTTAGTATATTCGGGGCTGCCGATCTGCCCCCGGTTCGAATGTACTTCATTACGCTCAATGTCTTTCTAAACTTTTACCTGCCGCACGTGGAGAAATATATCACCGGTGTTATGTTTCTACCGTGGGGATATGATTTCGTTATGTGGGTGAGTGTTTAGATGGAACTTTAAATGCCATCGACCATCTAAAAATTATATTTTGTCTTTTCCTTTTCATTGCCTCTTATCAGGGCGTCTCGATCACACTAGCGATTACGGGGATATTCGGAGCAGCGTTTTGGCAGATTCCTATCCTTGGAATAAAACCGTGTCATATCTTCGAGGTCACACTTTACGTATCGGCAGTCATTACTAGTCATCCAATTATAATAAAAAATATTTACAAGTAGGTTTAAAAATGCTGTGATCACTTGGTCTGAATGGCATTAAAATTTAAATCATCTCCTTCATTTCAGATCTTACCGTGATAAAACGGGTAAAATGCGATCGTTCACCGAAGCAATAAGGCCGCTGGTGCCGCTAAGTAGTCTCTTCATTCTGTGCACGCTGTGGGTGCTGCTTTCTCGGAATGGCATTATCGACCTGGAGCCGCGATTGTACTTCGTCATGTGTGGCACACTATTTTCAAATATCTGTGTACGTAATCGAAAGCGACGCTACCACAACTATGATCCTGAAAACTAACGTGACGTTGCCTTATGTTTCCCTTTTAGTGTCGCCTCATCGTTTCACAAATGTCCGATACTAGGGCTGACCTATGGAATGGGCTCCTGAATCTGCTGTGTGTCACGACAGTCCTCGCCGTTTTGCCATACCCAGCGATTGGCCTACCGGAGTTGAGCATCGAACTGGAAAGGTATCTGCTCTACGGCCTGGCAGCCTGCGTGACGGTCGCTCACCTTCACTACGGGGCTGGTGTGGTACGGGAGATGTGTCACCACTTCCGGATTCGCTGCTTCAAAGTAAGACCGGACACCCCTAAGCCTACCGCAACAACTAACACCCGGCTAGATGTTAACCGTAATGGTAGCTACCCTAACAACCATCATCTTAACAAGAGTCAAAGAAAGCTAAAGTAGCGTGGAAGAAATGCTGTGTTACTGGAAAAAAGTGACACAACATGCCTCCAACTGATAGAAAACCAAATCCAATCTACCTACCAATCCAACCACCTACCAGACCATTCCAGGTCATCATTGGCATAACTCCCAGATTGACCACGGTCCTGTTTAACGGGATTTCAACCGCTTCCTTCCTGCACCTGTGCTGTGTCCTATAACCCCCCGTGTAGAGTGTCCACGTGTATCCGCTGAAGACGATGTTTAGATGTTCCTTTCCCGGTGACCAACAACCGGTACCAGATCAAACTATCAGTTTACGATAATTATTATGGTAGGCTATATTTGTGTGATGCTTTGTTAAACATTTGCTCCGCGGTGCTTAGAATTAACCTACTAGATACTCGTTGCATGGTGCTATCTGTTTGTTATCGCAATATCCAGTAGAATTAATTAGTATTTGTCCTGACCCCGGTCGTTTTCGTCCCGTTTGGGGTTTGCGTGTCCGTGGTAGATCAATAGCTATGAATATATAATAGAGCGCAAACTAATTCTATATTCTTTGATTTTTACTTCCGTTCATAACTACTTTTATTAAAACTATCTTCCCCTCTTTTCCTACACAATGCTCGATCAACGAACAAATCAAACCATAAAATACTCTTTAACTTACGCGAAGATTGCGCCACACGATAAGCCTTTACTTAGTTACTGAATGGAATCGCCAAAGCGTTCACATATGCAACGAACAAAAAGGATAAATAATGCAGGGCAGCATGCAAAACGCCAATTCAATGTAGGATTACGTAAAGAGGGGTAACAGTAAATATAGATTTTCCCTCAACCCATCACACCGGCAGCATGTTTTGTCGCATGTTATTAGGCGTTAGATGGTGTACAATTGAGACTTAACAAAAAAAAAACATCCTTTCCGAACGCAAACCACTCGTACACAGATTCCCACGGCTACGTTGCCTCAGACGGCTCCAACAACACCGGCGGACGACATGGAGGACATCGCACTGTGAGTGTTAGCAGTGGAAACGTCTCTTTACGGTCAACAAAAGGTGCTTCAGGTTTTATTATAGATAAAAATGTTATTCCTTAATCACCAGAAATTTGTATATCGTGCTCTATCCTATGTACATAAATAAAGAAAACACTTGTGGAAAAATTATAGAATACCTTTTATGACTTTGCTCAAAGTAAAATGGTTTGGTGCTGTAAACAGTGATCTCTTATCAGAGTTGAGAAATTTAAATAATTTTAAATTTATACTTGTAACCGACGCTACCGCTCGGCTGTCGTGGATCGCCACTTCGTAACATTATCCTCCACGTTAAAATCGTATACTTTCCTTTCTTTCTTTTCAATGGAATAAAAGATAAGATAATGCTCAGTGAACGACAATAATTTGCACATTCGCCAGTCGAGTGCGGACCATCAACACATGACGATGGCAACCGATCAAGAGCTGATTACTCTCGCGCCAAACGATTGGGCACACTTGCGGGATCTCTATCAGCGCGACTGGCCGCAGTACGAGGTGGCCTATGAAACTGTGCAAAATTACATCGATTGGGCTCATCAGCTGAATCACCCACCGGAAGTGACGTTCTACACCCTGCCGGAAAGCTGGCGCAAAGATGGCACCGTTATCATTGTGGTAAGCTAACTTGCTGATTAGCATAACTAAGTCGTACTACTTTTAGAGTTGGCTGAGTTTTATTTTCAGAGTGGTACATATATATTCATCTATACTCTGGATGAAACCCTCGACACGCTCCGCCGGACACTGTTGGCGTTCAAATGGAACCAGTCGTATTTGGTCGCCATGACGTACTACCGAGCGTTGGTGTTGGAAGTGTATAACACCTTGCGCTTGCAAAAGGTGCTCGACATCCCGAACATGTTCTACTACTTAAACCGTAAGAAAGCGGCCCAGTTTACCGTGGAGCTACCGGACGGATTTACCACTGGAAGAATATTTCCTGAGCACGCCACACTTATCAACGATCGGTGGCGGTTTAAATCTTCCAATTCCGAGGCTACAATTAAACGTCTTCTGCAACTTAACTACTCGATGGGCTTGTACGACCCGCAAGGGCAGCTAGTGGGGTGGTGCTTACGGGGTGAAAACGGAGCAGTTCAGATGTTGGATGTAGAGACAAAACGCAAGGGATATGGCACGATTGTACTCAAAGCGTTTGCAAAATACTTGGCAGCGAAAAAACTAAATACCTTTGCCTGTGTCGTTAGCCTTAACGAACCGTCGAAGGCGTTGTTCTTGAAGCTGGGCTTTGCAGAAATATGCGAAGTGGGCTATTTGATGAACGCTGTAGGATCAACGTGAACAATGGCACATAGTTATCGCGTGAACATTTTGCTTCCTTTATCATGCTTATTTTTGTAGATGAATTTAATAAAGTATGTGTTTGCAGTCTTCGAAAAAAAAGCAAAAACATTGCCATCGGTGCTGAGAACGGCCCCTTATCTAATCGAACGCAATCCACTCCCAATTGTACTCGTCTCTCAGTGCGTCTACGGCAGCCATGGTGAACGATCAGCTCGTGGAGATTCCTCGGTGCAATTGGGAAGAGTGGCGTGATTTGTACCTCCGTGACTGGCCACAGCACGAACTAGCGTACAACACTGTGCAAAACTACATTAACTGGTCGAAACGTGATCCGAAAGTAAAGGACCTTTCAATTTACAGTCTCAACGGAAGCTGGCGTGAGAATGGAACGTTCGTAATCATTGTGCGTCAAATTTAGATTTTGTTTTCAACATATTTTTTGTAAATATTTAAAACATGGATTGTCTAATTTTGCTTGTCTTAGGATCGAATTGAATTGTACATGCATACACTCGAGGAATCTTATGACACCCTTCGGCGAGCGTTGGAATTGGTCGACTGGGACTATTACTATGTTGCCGTGATGTGCCAGTACGAATCCCTGCTGTTTGAAACATTCAAAAAGCTCAACGTCAAGATCTTCGTAGCGCGACCCAACATTATGTACTTTCTGCCGAAAGAGGAAGCCCTCCAGCTTACCATCCAACTTCCAGAAGGGTTGCGGTTTGGTACACTACAACCGAAACACGCAAAAGTCATCAACGACCTGTGGCCACACCGAGAGACGGGATCCGAGTTTAGTTTAGAACGGCTTATCCGGTGGAACGTTTCAATGGGTCTTTTTGATGACAAGGAAGACGGAAAACTTCTCGGTTGGTGTCTACTCACGCAGAACGGTGTTATAGGAACGCTCGGTGTGGCCGAGCGACGAAAGGGCTACGGTACGCTAGTGGTTAAAGGGTTCGCAAAGAAATTGGCAGAAATTGGGCTCAACTCTTACGCAAGTGTTCTAGTTGAGAACGAAGCATCGAATGCAATGTTTAAAGGCATTGGATTCAAACCCATTAGGCAAGTGAACTATATAAGAAATTGCGAGCGGAAGTTTGTAGAGTGGAGCTCAGGTGCTGAACTAACCTTCAATTGAACGTTAAGTTAAGTCAAATTAAAAAGCGTATGAACTCAATTAAAACATAAAATGTATGGAATAACTGAACAACCGTAAGGTGCATCCATGGAGAAATTCACGTTGTCTCCAAAACAAGTTCTTCTCTTTCGGGTTTCTCTACAACATCTGGTGTCTCTTTGGATCTCTGCTGCTTCATGGTGTGCTACGATAAGACACACCAAACAAAGTGCGGTTCTTTGTTTCTAGATTAGGACTCAGTAACATCGTAGCCATCATCGTGATAGCATACATCTGGAAGATGATAAGCAACGAACTCAGTACCATACCCATCGAGGACTTGCCGGATCTTCAACGTATGTACCTACGAGACTGGCCTAATCATGAGACACCGTACAGCGTTGTCGAGAATTACATCAGATGGTATAAGATTGACCGGAAGCTGAAGGACGTTGCCATTTTATCGCTCGCCGAAACGTGGCGGAACACTGGCACATTTATTGTACAGGTGAGATTCTATTAAGATGTTAAAAACATGTCCCAAGTTGATACTGATACATCGTTACGCTGCCCGCGTGGATACGCAGGATCGGTACAAACTCTACTTCTATTCCCTCGAAGATAACAACAACACTCTTATTCGTGCACTGAAACTGGTTGATTGGGACTACTCGTGGAAAATATATGCATGCCATTCAAAGCACTGGGCCGCGTTTTGTGAAGTTCAGGAAAAGCATAGTATAGAGCTGCAGTGGAAAACAATCACCGAAACACGATACATGAGCAAAGAACAAGCACTGTTGATCAATATCGAACTTCCTGCTGGAGTTCGCCTGGGTACTGTGTCGGCCGAGCATGTTCCAACGATTAACAAAATATGGCCCCACATGACCATCGGAACAGAGTTTGCTATCAAACGCCTTATTTTGTGGAACGAATCCGTTGCCCTGTTCGACGAGTCCTCTAATGAGCTGTTGGCCTGGTGTTTACAGCTTATGACTGGAGCGCACGGTGTCCTCCAGGTTCCTATCGAACACAGCCGCAAAGGCTACGGTACAATTATCGCCAAAGCTATGGCCAAGAAGCTCGCCAAAATGGGACATAATTCCTACGCATACGTCACGGACACTAACGAACCTTCTAGAGCGTTGTTTGACAAAATAGGCTTTCAGAACGTAGGCACTATGTGCTGGGCTCGTACTGTTCCGCGGAAACTCGTCGAATGGGATCACTAGGTGGCGATGATTCGTTAATCAGCTGAGTAAACAACCTGTACAACGTTCTGTAGTATGTGTATTTTTCATCGCTAAAAAGAGAAACTTACACCGCAATCTATCAAGCATTTTGTCGATGTTCCTCTGAGATGATTCAGTAGCTTCCAAACAATTGAGCATTCACGCCTACTGCCGCTATATTGAGCGTACACCTAAACGAGCGTTGGTTTTTCCTTTATAACTCGCTCAAACGCAGACCTAAATTAATTGTATAAACGTAGTTTAATAACAAATTTATCAGAATAAAATACACACTTTGTTTTCCCGTAACTTGTTTGAATTTTTAAATAGTTAGTTTAGTAAATATCAATGAATGAAAATTTAAATAGTTAGTTTAATAATAAATGAAAAAGGGCCATTTTCTTCATCGCAAAATTGAGCATACAGCTCTGTGTACATCACAATATTGGAATTAAATTGGAATCAAATAAAAAAACATTTAGTTCATATTTTTTATGACTATCTTTGAGACCCAATACTGCTTGCAATTGTTTCAGCATCGATTCCACTAATTTTTGATCATCACAGACGGAATACTATTCCATATACCCTGTGTGGCACCCAGTGCAAATTCATGGGCAATAGTGTAATGGATGCGGGATGTAACAAAGGGCTCTACAGAAAAAAAGGCTTCACAGACCGAAGAGCGACAGATGTCAGTACAGTGATGAACTAGACCATGTGCAAATAACGAACTGATCAAGTGCAGATAAGGTGAAATGAAAATAAATTTAAAAAACGAGGTATAACACCCTGCATCGGAGTTTTCAGTTCTCTGTTCTACCTTGGCATTGGTCGATCGTTGTTTTTCAACGCCCTCTAAATGTGCCATTAAATTGAGGTCTATTCATCTGGGGATGTGTTTTGAGTATCTTAAGAACATTATACGATACCAGTACCGTATGACGTACCAAGTGAGGTTTAAATTGTTGTTCGGTTGACTTGAGGCGGTATTCATAAAGTAAGATCAATTTCCAAACGATAGGATATTTGTAATGTTTCAGAATGTTTAAATAACCCATTTTGTCCACGGCAGTTTCGCTGATCTACAAAGTTTAAGTTCCTTCAGCTGTCTTTGGACTTTACAGCACAACGCTGTCTTCAGCGTGCTTGACTGTTGGATACAAATGGCATCGAATCAGGTTTCTATCTTATCTACTGCCTATTTTGAGACCCAAAAATATTAATTTAAGACTAATCAATGAACAAGACCGGATTCCCGACCTCGTTTGATGTCACAACATACTTCATTTCCAAATCACAGTTCCTTCAACAGGTACACTTTTCGAAAGATAGTTTTTTTGGGGCGATTGACGTACCTTCTAAGAGTGTTAAGTAATTGCTAGGCCTGTTCTGGAATGCTTGTTAAGGATTCATTCTTAGCCCAAGAGCTATTCTTCGTTCGCCGGCTGTTATACAAATCAAATTCATCCTCTGTCGGTAAGATTTTATGGTGTTTAAATTTGTAACTGCTTTGTAGGACATGACCATTTGACCACTAGTCCTAGTCCCCGTAACAACTGTGCGTGACAAAACATATCCTTGGAATCCCTGGATTTTGGTACCCCTGGAATCCCTCATACTACAAAATAAACATTACATTTAGTAGTCATATGATAAATAACATCGTATAAAATAAATCAAATCAGTTAAAATAAATCAAATAGTATGACTGATTTGTTACTTAAATTAGTTACAACAGCACACTTAAAAGCAAGATCAATCAAAAGACAGGTCGGGTCAAAGCTATTATCAGCTCCGAAATTGTTAGCTTAGCTTAGCTTGAAAAGTGTTTACAAAAATATATCCGGTATGTGGAAGATCTTCTCAAAAATATTTTAACACTTTGCCGTCCGCAGTTGTGACAGCCTGAATTGTGCGGGCGTCACAGTGTTAAACGAAATAGGTACATGGAAATTCTGCATCACAGTGTCCATGGCCTCGGATAGAAACTACTCTTCTGTGTAAAGTCAAAGGATATGGATCCTGTTGATCGCCATGATTGGCGAAATAAAGTTTGATGGTCTTCCTCACGCGCATGCCTCAATTGCTTGCTGTGTTGACAAAACATACCAAACTTGCAGTTTTATCCCACTTTCCTGACTGTTCGTAAAAGATAAACAAAATTCAAACCAACTGTCAACAATATTGCCACAGATTCTGGCTCGTTACATGGTATGCTGCAACCTCTTTTTTCATTCATCTTAGGTGCATCCATAGATTACACTCTACAACATGTAAGTTCTCTTTGTATCTCTAATGTTTCATGGTGTGCTACGATAAGACTTCAAACAAGGTGCGGTTCTTTGCTTCTAGATTAATGATTTAGTTACATCGTAACCATCGTCGTGATAGCATATCTCTGGAAGATGGCAAGCAACGAGCTCACTATCATACCCATCGAGGACTTGCCGGATCTTCAACGTATGTACCTACGAGACTGGCCTAATCATGAGACACCGTACAGCGTTGTCGAGAATTACATCAGATGGTATAAGATCGACCGTAAGCTGAAGGATGTTGCCATTTTATCGCTTCATGAAACGTGGCGTAAGACTGGCACATTTATTGTACAGGTGAGATTCTATTAAGATGTAAAAATGATGTCCAAGTTGATACTGATATATTGTCTGATTTGATACGCAGGATCGGTATAAACTCTATTTCTATTCGCTCGAAGATACCAACAGCACACTTATTCGGGCACTGGAACTGGTTGATTGGGACTATTCGTGGAAGATATATGCATGCCACCCAAAGCACTGGGCCGCGTTTTGTGAAGTTCAGGAAAAGCATAGTATAGAGCTACAGTGGAAATCAATCACCGATACACGATACATGAGCAAAGAACAAGCACTGTTGATCAATATCGAACTTCCTGCTGGAGTTCGCCTGGGTACTCTGTCGGTCGAGCATGCTCGAACAGTTAACGAAATGTGGCCTCACGTGGCCGTCGGATCAGAGTTTATTATGAAACGCTTTATCTTGTGGAACGAAAACGTTGCCCTGTTCGATGAGTCCTCTAACGAGCTGTTGGCCTGGTGTTTACAACTTCTGACTGGAGCGCACGGTATCCTCCAGGTTCCTATCGAACACAGCCGCAAAGGCTACGGTACGATTATTCTCAAAGCTATGGCTAAGAAGCTCGCCAAAGTGGGTTATAATTCGTACGCATACGTCATCAACACAAACGAACCTTCTAGGGCGTTGTTTGACAAGGTTGGCTTTCAGAACGTAGGCACTATGTACTGGGCTCGTACTGTTGCTAGGAAACTTGTCGAATGGGATCACTAGATGGTGATGATTCGTTAATCAACTGAGTAATCGACTATTCTGTAGTATGTGAGTTATTCATCGCTAAAAAATCCTATTTATTCGACTTGTCAGAAGAGAAACTAGCACCGTATTGGGATGGTATTCATCCCAATTAATACTTGGATCCCCACTACTGAAAACTATTTGAAAAGCAAACCTTAGGTGTACAATTTAAAGTCATCAAGATTACTCTACTTCGCTACTACAATTGCTTTTGTAAAGGCATCATCATCATCATTTGAAACATACGGTGGCACACTTATGATCCAACAACACCGAAGAAATTGTGACCGACTGGTAGGATGCTATTCTGAGTGCAAAACGGCCTGCAAGTGAAATTTAGTTTGACACCTCTGGTTCAGAGTACAGATAGATCATGAAGTTTCTCAAGTCGGAAAATACGTAATAAAAATTGAATTTATAACAAACGCACAATTCTTCTTTCGCAAAGTTTACCTGGAAAATAGCTATAATAAACGTGTATACCGAAACTTGCAGGAAATTTGATAAAACCCGTTTTGCTTCGTCTACTCAAATATTTTGTTTATTATGGACTGTTTTTGCATCGACAGTAAGCGAAAGATTTTTTTTCTATTTTGTAACTACATAAAATGCGGCTTAATAATGGCATACCTGTTAAAATGGTATGATATATTATGTAAAAGATTAATGTAGAAAATATAAATATGTTGGACTAGCTTTTTCAACCAATGTTTACCAATGTTCAACGAGACCTAAAACGCGATGATCTTGATGCTGAGCTTTGCACACATTACGCAAGATAAATAAAGTATTTGTCCACCGCATGTCAAGTAACAGCTATGGCTGATAAGCATGGGCCAACTTGGACAATTGTACTCGACTCTCAGTACATTTACGACAGCCATGGTGAACGATCAGCTCGTAGAGATCCCTCGGTGCGATTGGGAAGAGTGGCGTGATTTGTACCTCCGTGACTGGCCACAGCACGAACTAGCGTACAACACTGTGCAAAACTACATCAACTGGTCAAAACGTGATCCGAAAATAAAGGACCTTTCAATTTACAGTCTCAACGGAAGCTGGCGTGAGAATGGAACGTTCGTAATCATTGTGCGTCGCATTTGGGTTTCCGTATGGTGTGGTAAATATGTAATGAGGAACATGTATTCTTCTTGTTTTAAGGATCGCATTGATTTGTACATGCACACCCTCGAGGAATCTTTTGATACCCTTCGGCGAGCATTGGAATTGGTAGACTGGGACTATTACTATGTTGCCGTGATGTGCCAATACGAATCCCTGCTGTTTGAAACATTCAAAAAGCTCAACGTCAAGATCTTCGTGGCGCGACCCAACATAATGTACTTTCTGCCGAAAGAGGAAGCCCTCCAGTTTACCATTCAACTTCCAGAAGGGTTGCGGTTTGGCCCACTACAACCGAAACACGCAAAAGTCATCAACGACCTGTGGCCGCACCGAGAGACGGGATCCGAGTTTAGTTTAGAACGGCTTATCCGGTGGAACGTTTCCATGGGTCTTTTTGATGACAAGGAAGACGGAAAACTTCTCGGCTGGTGTCTACTCATGCAAAAAGGTGTTATGGGAACGCTCGGTGTGGCCGAGCGAAGAAAGGGCTACGGTGCGCTAGTGGTTAAAGGGTTCGCAAAGAAATTGGCAGAAATTGGGCTCAACTCTTACGCAAGTGTTCTAGTTGAAAACGATGCTTCGAATGCACTGTTTAAAAGCATTGGATTCAAAGCCATTGGTCAGGTGAATTGGATTAGAAATTGTGAGCGAAAGTTTGTAGAGTGGAGCTCAGGTGCTGAACTAGACTTCAATTGAACGTTATGTAAAGTCAAATTAAAAAGCATATAAACTCAATTAAAAAAGATCCACGTTATCTCCGAAACAAGTTCTTCTCTTTCGGGTTTCTCTACAACAACTGGTGTCTCTTTGGATCTCTACTGTTTCATGGTGTGCTACGATAAGACACACCAAACAAAGTGCGGTTCTTTGCTTCTAGGTTAGTAACATCGTAACCATCATCGTAATAGCATACATCTGGAAGATGGCAAGCAACGAGCTCACTACCATACCCATCGAGGACTTGCCGGATCTTCAACGTATGTACCTACGAGACTGGCCAAATCATGAGACACCGTACAGCGTTGTCGAAAACTACATCAAATGGTATAAGATCGACCGTAAGACTACTCGTGGAAGACATATGCATGCCACCCAAAGCACTGGGCCGCGTTTTGTGAAGTTCAGGAAAAGCTTAGTATTTAGCTACAGTGGAAATCAATCACCGAAACACGTTACATGAATATCGAACTTCCTGCTGGAGTTCGCCTGGGTACTGTGTCGGCCGAGCATGTGTCAACGATTAACGAAATATGGCCCCACATGACCGTCGGAACAGAGTTTGCTATCAAACGCTTTATCTTGTGGAACGAATCCGTTGCCCTGTTCGACGAGTCCTCTAGCGAGCTGTTGGCCTGGTGTTTACAGCTTATGACTGGAGCACACGGTATCCTCCAGGTTCCTATCGAACACAGCCGCAAAGGCTACGGTACGATTATCGTCAACGCTATGGCTAAGGCCAAAATGGGACATATTTCGTACGCATACGTCAACATGAACCGTCTAGAGCGTTGTTTGACAAGGTTGGCTTTCAGAACGTAGGCACTATGTGCTGGGCTCGTGCTGTTGCTAGGAAACTTGTCGAATGGGATCACTAGATGGTGTTGATTCGTTAATCCAGTGAGTAAACGACTGTCATGTAGTATGTGAGTTTTTCATCGCTAAAAAAAATCCTTTTTATTCTTATCACAAGAGAAGTTAGTTCCGTAATCTAGCGAACATTTTGTGAATGTTCCCCTGACATGATACAGTAGCGTCCAAACAATTGTACGTTCCCGCCTATTGCATGGGAACAGCTGAAAACATTTAACTGACCTCAATTATAATTGATGATACTATACTATACAAGTTCAGAGTACCATTGAGACCTGGGACCTTCTGCGAAAACCAGGGGCGAGACACTACACCACTGAGCAACGGCTGAAATGTACGAGGGTTGACAATAAAGTAAGGTCTCCAATTTTTTTTTCATAAAAAAGACATTTATTTACAAAAAGCGATACACCGTTGGAAAGGCCAAGGTCTTGGCTCCAACACCTTGCGCATCCGCACGATGAACTTGTCTATGCCGAATACCACTCTCCGTCCGCCTCGCGCAGCCAGGTGTTGACCTCTTTCTGAACCTCCGCGTCACTTTCAAACTTCTTCCCTCCGAGATGTTTTTTCAGGGTGGGGAACATGTGGTAGTCACTTGGGGCCACGTCGGGACTATAGGGAGGGTGATCGATGATGTCCCAGCCAAATTTCTTGAGCAGGTCAAGGGTAACGTTGGCTGTGTGCGGCCGCTTCATGTGGTCTTCGGTCAGCTGTTTCGGCACCCATCGGGCAGAAACTTTGTGATACTGCAAGTTGTTCACAAGGATATGACGGATTGTTTCGCTGCTACACACTCCTCCAAGCTTCTCTTCCAAGTCCCTAATTGTCGCACGGCGGTTTTTGAGCATTTCTGCCTCCACTGCTTGAACAATCGCATCCGAGACCGACGGTCGGCCACTTCTCTCCTCGTCGTGAACATTAGTGCGCCCGGAATTGAACTCGCGGCTCCACTTACGCACGTTTTTTATGTCCATACACTTTTCCCCGTAAACTTCAACTAGTTGACGATGGATTTCAATAGTTGTCACCTTTTTCGCACTCAAAAAACGTATTAGAGAACGCAATTCGCACTTGAACACTGACGCGAGGGGTACCTCCATCGTTGACGGCTGCTCAGCCAAGACTGCGCGGTCGGGGAAGCCTCACCCAGCAGCAAAGTGGTAGTGGGGGAACCAAGGAACACGGCGGTGTTGCCAGATTTCGCCTAGCGCGTGATCCGGCGAAGTTGCAGCGTTGGAGACCTTACTTTATTGTCAGCCCTCGTATACTGAAGAAAAACCTCATTATACACGTGACTGGCGAAATGGGTATTCATCCCAATCAATACTTGGATCCCCACAACTGAAAACTATTTGAAAAGCAAACCTTAGGTGTACAATTTAAAGTCATCAAGATTACTCTACTTCGCTACTACAATTGCTTTTGTAATGGCATCATCATCATCATTTGAAACATACGGTGGCACACTTATGATCCAACAACACCGAAGAAAATGTGACCGACTGGTAGGATGCTATTCTGAGTGCAAAACGGCCTGCAAGTGAAATTTAGTTTGACACCTCTGGTTCAGAGTACAGATAGATCATGAGGTTTCTGAAGCCGGAAAATACGTAATAAAAATTGAATTTATAACAAACGCACAATTCTTCTTTCGCGAATCTTACCTGGAAAACAGTGATAATAGACACGTGCGAACAGAAACTTGCCGAAATTTGATAAAACCCGTTTTGTTTCGTCTACTCAAATATTTTGTTTATTATGGACTGTTTTTGCATTGACAGTAAGCGAAAGATTTTCTCTATTTTGTTACTACATAAAACGCGGCTTAATAATGGCATACCTGTTAAAATGGTATGGTATATTATGTAACAGTTATACAGTAGAACAGTAGAAAATATAAATATGAGGGACTAGCTTGTTCAACCAATGTTTACCAATATTCAACGAGACCTCCAACGCGACGATCTTGAAGCTGAGCTTTGCACATATTACGCAAGATAAATAAAGTAATTGACCGCCGTGAGTCAAGTAATAGCTATGGCTGATAAGCAAGGGCTAACTTGGACAATTGTACTCGATTCTCAGTACATTTACGACAGCCATGGTGAACGATCAGCTCGTGGAGATCCCTCGGTGCAATTGGGAAGAGTGGCGTGATTTGTACCTCCGTGACTGGCCACAGCACGAACTAGCGTACAACACTGTGCAAAACTACATTAACTGGTCAAAACGTGATCCGAAAATAAAGGACCTTTCAATTTACAGTCTCAACGGAAGCTGGCGTGAGAATGGAACGTTCGTAATCATTGTGCGTCACATTTGGATTTCCGTATGTTGTTTGTGGTAAATATTTGAAATTGGGAATGTGTATTTTTCTTGTTTTAAGGATCGCATTGATTTGTACATGCACACCCTCGAGGAATCTTTTGATACCCTTCGGCGAGCATTGGAATTGGTGGACTGGGACTATTACTATGTTGCCGTGATGTGCCAGTACGAATCCCTGCTGTTTGAAACATTCAAAAAGCTCAATGTCAAGATCTTCTCAGCGCGACCCAACATTATGTACTTTCTGCCGAAAGAGGTAGCACTCCAGCTTACCGTCCAACTTCCAGAAGGGTTGCGGTTTGGTCCACTACAACCGAAACACGTAAAAGTCATCAACGACCTGTGGCAACACCGAGAGACGGGATCCGAGTTTAGTTTGGAACGACTTATCCGGTGGAACGTTTCCATGGGTCTATTTGATGACAAGGAAGACGGAAAACTTCTTGGTTGGTGTCTACTCACACAGAACGGTGTCATAGGAACGCTAGGTGTGGCCGAGCGAAGAAAGGGCTACGGTGCGCTAGTGGTTAAAGGGTTCGCAAATAAATTGGCACAAATTGGGATCAACTCCTACGCAAGTGTTCATGTTGAGAACGATGCATCGAATGCGCTGTTTCAAAGCATTGGATTCAAAGCCATTGGTCAGGTGAATTGGATTAGAAATTGCGAGCGAAAGTTTGTAGAGTGGAGCTCAGGTGCTAAACTAGACTTCAATTGAACGTTATGTAAAGTAAAATTAAAAACCATATAAACTCAATTAAAAAATAAAATATATGGCTGAACTGAGAGATCCACGTTACAGGGTTTGACACCTATGTTCAGCTCTAACCCACTGGTGATTGAAATGGCTTATCAACTGTTGTTTTGAAAGCATGTGGTATTGAAATAGCTCATCGACTGTTGCTTCTAACTCATCTGACTTTGTCTATAACGCATCTGGGTTTGTCTCAAGCCCGCAAAGGCTACGATACGAATGTCTCTATTGTCATGGCCAAGAAGGTCGCCAAAATGGGACATAATCAATACGCATACGTCATCGACACAAACGAACCTTCTAGGGCTATGTTCGATAAGGCAAGTTTTGTGAACATCGGCACCATGCACAGGGCTCGTACTGTTTCGCGGAAACTCGTCGAATGGGATCACTAGGTGGTGCTGTTTCGGCAATCAGCTGAGCAAACGACCGTAATGTAGCATGTGCTTTGGTTGGTAAAAAAATAAAGACGTTAGTGTTCAAGAAGAATGTAGCTCCATAATCTGTCAGATACATCTTCAATCTCCTTTCCGGATAATTTAGTAGTATACAAACAGTTGTGCAATGCAGACCGATTCGCTGGTAAGGATCCCGTCGACCGCATGGGAACAACTGAGGGATTTATTCGTACAAGATTGGCCTCGGCACGAGATAGCCTTCAATAATCTGCAAAATTATATAAGCTGGGCGGCACGCGATCCACAGACTATCGGTACCCTTGAAGTGTACAGTTTAAATGGCACCTGGATTGAAAATGGAACCTACATCATTATTGTAAGTAGTATGTGTACCGATGGTGCATCCAAGTTCTTGTTTGGTTTTTGATGAAATGAACTTGTGTTTCCTATTTTGGTACTGCAGGATAACACGAACGTGTTCATGTACACCCTGGACACTTCGGAACAGACGCTCAGACGAATGCTGCAGCTGCTTGACTGGCACCGCAGTTATCTCATGAACATGTGCCTCTACCGTGATACGGTGGCGGAGGTGTACCGTTTAAACCAGCTGGATGTGGAGTACGAGAGTTTCGATAGCATCTATTACCTAACGCGAACGATGGCACTTAATTTTCACTTCGAGGTTCCGTTGGGAATGTCCCTGAAACGTATAGCGCCACAATTTGCAGCATTCATTTACAACCAGTGGGTGCATAAAGTCGCAGGTACACAGAACATGATCGAACAGATGCTCCGTATGAACGATTCGATGGGTCTGTTCTTGGACGGAGCACGCGAACCATTGGCATGG
Organism: Anopheles coustani; assembly: GCF_943734705.1. NCBI lineage: Eukaryota > Metazoa > Arthropoda > Insecta > Diptera > Culicidae > Anopheles > Anopheles coustani. Next base: position 21,680,189 of record NC_071289.1, on the reverse strand, counting down.
TGTATAAGAACACAGAACGGAGCCATCGGATTGCTGGGAGTCGTTGCTAAAAGGAAAGGATTTGGTTCGCTGGTAGTTAAGGCGTTGGCACGGCAGCTGGCACACCAGGGACACAACGTGTATGCCAGTGTAAGCTTTACCAAGGAGGCCTCTATGAAACTGTTTGAAAAGTTAGGCTTCCAAGTGGTTGGCAAAGTGAATTGGATAAAAAATTGTGGAAAGCAATAAATTGTTATATCGATTATACAAGTGTACGTTCGTGTCGTACATTCTGCCTTACGGAAACGATCTGCTCAGTAGTACACTTAATCGAACACTTGGTTAAATAAAGTGAAGGTTGTTTAATGTCATTTGAACTGGCAAATTGGGTCTTCCTGGCTACTACGACCGAGTACTCTATGTGATAAACCATGTTCAAAAGTACTCGCCCAAACCGACAGCCAAACGCGTGAAGAATGTGGAGGGGCCTGTAGGATTTCGGCAATCCTGACGGCTTTCAAGAATAAGGTATCTGAATCAATATTGATAGCTTCTATTCTTCTGCTTGGCTCTGAGTCTCGACACCCTCTTTAAAGATTAATGGGTGCGGCACTGCTACAACTTTTTCCTATATCCCTTACATCACCTGTTATCCTGCAGGATACTCACAGCCACGAAGGTTAAGTATCGCAAAAGTCATAACGAAAAAAACAAATTTAAAAGGCCTGGCTTTCAACTTCTATGTTGGACAAGGCAGGATCCAGGAATTTCTAGTAATTTTTCTATAGGCCCGTAACTTCCATTTGAAACTCGTTGAATGGGATCCCAAGACGGCACTGGCATGATGATGATCAGCTGAGTTCCCGAGTGCGTTAAAGTTAGCTAAAATTCTCGCCTGCTAAAATCACTCAGGACCAATTGATTAGTCTTATCTGAGACGCTCGTAGCGCCATAAAATAAAACAAAGTGTTGTAGAGGTGCTTCACGCACACACAGCCAGTTCGCAAATCTTGTTCGTCTATCACAGCTTTCCACCGGGACGGTTTAGTAGCGTACAAACAAATCAACTATGCAGAACGATACGCTCGTCCGAGTTCCGCCGACAGCATGGGAACAGCTGAGGGATCTGTTTACGTACGACTGGCCTCGGCACGAGATAGCGTATAACAATTTGCAAAACTACATACGGTGGGTGGAGCGTGATCCACAGATTATTGCCACCCTGGTAGTGTACAGTTTAAATGGCACCTGGCGAGAAAATGGAACCTACCTTATCATTGTAAGTATGTATATGTAAACAGTGCGCAAAAACGTCGGAAGATAACTTTTGTCCTACATTTGTTGCGTTACAGGATCATACGAACCTGTTCATGTACACCCTGGACGCATCGGAACAGACGCTCAAACGAATGCTGCTGCTACTCGACTGGCATCACAGTTATCTCATGAACATGTGCCTCTACCGTGATACGGTATTGGAAGTGTACCGGTTGAATCAGCTGGATGTCGAATTCGACAGTTCCGATGTCATCTATCACGCTTCGCAATCGTTTGCGCTTAATTTTCACTTCGACCTACCGTTGGGAATGTCGTTGAAACGTGTAGCACCACAATTTTCGCTGTTCATTTACAATCAGTGGTTGAATAAGGCTGGAGGTACGGAGTACTTTATCGAACGGATGCTCCGGCTCAACGATTCGATGGGTCTGTTCTTGGACGGTGTGTGCGAACCGTTGGCATGGTGTCTAAGGACACCGAATGGAGCCGTCGGTTTGCTCGGAGTCGTCGCACAACGGAAGGGTTACGGTTCGGTGGTGATCAAAGCGATGGCACGGCATCTGGCACAGCAAGGACATAGCACTTACGCTAGTGTTAGAAAAACCAACGAGCCTACGAGGAGGTTGTTTGAAAAGTTAGGCTTCCGTGTGATTAGTGAATCTTGTTGGCTGAAAAATATGCGAATCCGATGCGATGGTGTGGAATTGCGGAAAGCAATAAAATCTTGACTGATCTGGAGTTTGTGTATTTCTTAATAGATTTCGTTGTTAACGTGCACCGATGTTTCGCGCTTTCTACTTTTCTGTTTGATTCTCAATAATTTTATCAAACCTCGTCCAACACCAATTATCGACGGCGTTGAAGTTTAGTTTTTCAAACAAACTTCTTGACGGTACATTACTGTCCACGATGAGCGCTTGTGGTAAGATTCCGTCTTTGTGTAGTTGCTTTGAAAATCGATCAATGATTGCGCGACCCAAGCCTTTTCTTTGATGCGCCGCAACAGTTTGGAAAAGAGCCAACGATCCCGTCTGGTCACTTAAAGAAAGCAAAGACAAAGAGATACAGCTATAGTAGACTCCTTTCTCGGTACTAGTATCTAAACGATGCTCACATTAAACACCAAGCGACTAAATGTCCTTCCAGATCGTATGCACCAAGCGAAGGATTACGATCGATCAATCGACCGGGAAGATTAACAAACATTGGTTCGTTGTACTCCCACTGGTGCGATACAAAATCAATATCTTCTTGACGAACAGGCGCAAAACGATATCTGTACGGTAGTTTACTTTCAGCCAGGCCATTGCCTAACACAGACTGTCGGTAGCATACCATCCGCTCATCGCTCGTCTTACCGTATGATAAATCGTTGGTGATGGTTGCTAGCACTTCGTGAAACCGAAGACTACACACAACACTGAACCTTGCTCCACACAATTTTATAATCGCAGTAAGCAGATCCCTCATGTCATTAGTCTTTTCCAACAGAGTATCGAAAAAAAGTTCGTTATGGTCCTGCAAATCGAGAAAGCTCCTTAGTAATGTGCGGGTAACATAAATCCAGAAGTTACCTTTGCGAGAAATGTCCCAGATTCTCTCCAATCTTGGTTCAAGTCCGTGTACAACTGTACCTTATCATTTTGGAACCATTTTCGCCAACGAAAGAAATTATCCAATGTGTAGAATGTAAACGCATGTTTTGGCCAATCGACTCGATAAAGACCGCGAAGCTCACCGATCTCTTCCGGAGGTAGTCTCCGAATAGAAATAATGGTCGCCATGATATGGCTGATGTGACGATGAGTAGATCGTGCTTAGTCAGTGGTTAGAACACAACTATCTGAATAAATCTTTTTGACTGCCCGCTATGAAAAACGCTGCTTTACAGACAAGTGTAGATAAGTAGGTTACGTTGATAACGCGGCGATGTTTCAAATGTTTAACTTAAGCTTCATAATTTTTTTTTCTATTTCCACTCCTTTGCATTGGTTTATGCAAATTAACTTAAAATGTAGGTTAAGCTGTGTTGGTTGGCACATTTAAAAACATAATACTCGTCCTTGTCAGTTACATTTTGATCGCATTGCAAATAATCTTTCTGCCCGATTAAATCTAGTGCAGAGAGCTAATCAAAACATAAAACAAACATACATCAACAGCTGTTCAAATCAATTGGAAGAGCGTAATAAAATTATGCACCAACATCATTTGTAGTTTTACACACAAAAGCATCTACACTTGCGATTTTTATGTTTCTTTGCAAATCTCAAAAAACGTATTGTCATTGCTGCTCTATTGCTTATTTATATTTCTATGCAATATATGTTCCTTAACGGCCGTAGATCTCCACCAAATAGTCCAGTGGATTACCAATGAAGCGGGTCTGCAGGGCCAAATTAACGTACCGTTGGTACAGTCCTCCGGCGGTAACATGGGCCTGTCCGGTACGGTTTAAGGTCCGGTCGTACGCACGGATGGCGGTAATGTTGTACACACCGGTATAGTTTACCGCACGGTATGCGAGTCCTCCGATAACACCGGGGGCGGATGCAACTTGCCTACGAATGGAAACCGATCGTTATAATCTTCCATGTCCACAGTAAGGTTCAAAGTGAATTGAAGAAACATTATCAACATTGTCTTCAACTTACGAGTATAGAATACGATCGCCGGACACAATGTTACCGAGGATCAGATCCGATGCCTGGATCAAACCGATCAGGACTACGGCAGCAAACACACAGGCCACTAAGTACTTTGCCATGTTTAGTTCAAACTTTCGCTTCTTTTCTTCCGTACAGATTTGGAAACTGGAGATGTTTGGTGCCAGAGCAACCGGTTACTCCTTTTATATGCCATCGATCGGTCTACTATCAGCCAAAGGGGCGCCTACGATAGCAACGAATACCGGAAGCAACCGATAAGATAAAGTAAACACATGAATCTGTTTCCCAATCATCATCATGGTTGATTGTTTTGATAGCAAGTTCTTGCTCCCGGTAAGGTATTGGTCAAGGGTAAGAATCATTGGGGAGATGGGTTATTAGTGCAAATTGATGATACTGAGTCACACAAGTAGCGGATTTTCCAATACTTTATCCGGACGCTCGTTTCAGGCGAGCGCATTATGCAAAACTCGGAAATGTGTAATTGACTCCCATACATATTCATCATACCACACTTTTTATGTTAATAACTTTATTATTCATCCAAATTATTCAAACCCTCTCGATCTCACGCTTAGTAACCAAGAAGTAAGGAATACCGAACATTTATTCATTTCTGTTTCACGTGTACCTTATCTGTACAGGTATATTCATGTTTGCTAATGTATATTACTCAGGCTTGAACTTGGTGTAGAAGGATGAGATTCATAAATCTTTTGATTATGAACTGATTACAAACATTTCGTTATCCCTTAATTAAAGTTACATTCACTGGAGCGTGATTCGGCGTTTTCTGAGGAGCTTTGATGTAATGGTCTTTACAGAGTAACGAAAATATTAAAAGAAGTTCTCAAAAATATATACAAAAAAATATAATTTGAATGGTACCCCAATTTCTGAAACTTAATTTTTTCCACTTTAAGCCTAAGTTATGTAAACCGTCCGTTTTGTTAAAATATAAAAATGCAATAGTATTCTCCCTCATGCGTGTTGGTTTGTCTTAAAAATGTGTTGATTGCCTAATCTTATCTACAAGAAACCGCCATAGATCACAGTTACCGCCAAATCAGTGTTGCTGTAGCGACGGTCCATTACACATTTGGACACTTCGAGCGAGAGTTGCCATGGAGGATCGGCTCGTGACAATCTCAACGAGTGACTGGAAGGAGTGGCGCGATCTGTACAAAACGGACTGGCCTCAGCATGAAGTGTCCTACAATTTGATACAAAACTATATCGACTGGCAGGAGCAAGGCGTTGACCTGAAGGAGTTTATGGCGTTTAGTCTGAATGGCGAATGGGCAAAGGATGGAACGTATATTGTAATTGTACGTGGAGCATTTCTTTTAAACTTTAAATTTTAATGCAAACGCTTTTTTACAGGATCGCAATGAAATGTTCATTTATACGCTGGACACATCGTTGGAAAGCTTGCGCCGTGCGCTACTGCTGTTAGATTGGACTCGCAGTTATATGATCAATATGGGCCTGTACAAGTCGTTAGTGATTGAAATTTATCAACTATTCAATTTGGAGACTCTCTTCGACAAGCATACCTGCATGTACTACTTACCCCACGAGGACGCCCGCAATTTAGTAGTACAAGTTCCTGACGGCTTCAAGTTCGGCTCCCTGAAATTCGACGATGCTATCTTCATTAACGCTGAATGGCCCCACAAGTACCCAGGAAGTGAGCTGTTTATCGAACGATTAATAACGAGGAATCTCAACTTGGGACTGTTCGATGGAGACGGTAAACTAATGGCATGGTGCATGCGAGTGCAAAACGGAGCCATGGGTATGCTTGGGGTGGCTCAAACCCGACGCGGTTACGGATCGATGATGGCACTAGGATTCGCACGCAAACTAGGTGAATTGGGTCTCAACGCATACGCTAGCGTGATCGATACCAACGAACCGTCTAGGAAATTGTTTCACAAGTTGGGATTTAAGATAAAATGGACGACCGACTGGTTGAGGAATGGACCAAGAAATGTATGATGGTATATTTTGAAATAAACCATGCGGAGTCACTTGAACGGTGAAAACGGCACATGAAAATTTCAAAACAAACAACTTGAGGCATTGCTGTTTTGACAATTCAGTTGGTTGTCAGGAAAAGGGTACGCAGCCATATACCACTGTGAAGGTACGCAGTCTAAAATTTGAATCATCCGTTCGAAACATATCTGATCTGTGCCTCATTCAAATTATAATTTTAATATTCGTAGAAGATAAAGGGTATAGATGCAATCCTATCCAGCATACATTTTTCTTTTGGATTTTAACCATTTATGATCTAGTTATCTTTTTCGAAACCATAGGCGACGCGATATTCGTTCTGTTCTGAAACTTGCTAATTGTAAAGCATTTATTCTATTTTGAGCGTTTGTTCGGTTAAGTGGTATTCTATGAGTGTAGCATAAAATGGCAAGTTGACTTAGTATTTTATTTCTTGGGGAAACACTCTCACGGTAAGATCATATGTATTCCACAGACTTTGTCTCACCGTAGCTCGAATCGCCACTCGAGTCGATGCTTTGGCAGACATCGCTCGGGAAGTATCGATCGATACCATCGCAAATGCCGGAGCAATCGTAGCCGTTCGGATTCATCTGATCGTAACCGATGTAGGTCACAACCTTGGTCTCCCGTCCGAGGACACTCTAGCACCAGGAAATTGTCTTCACATAGAGCAGAGATTCGTGTTGACTCGCCAGAGCCAAATCGATGCCTGGGAGTGTTTGGATTAACCGTTTACACTACGGAACAATATCTAAAGGATATCTTTGAACAATATGGAATCGTAGAAGACCTGCTTGTCATATACGATTCCCAGACAAGACTATCACGGGGATTCGGGTTTGTGTATTACCAAAATGTAGCGGAAGCAATTTGGGCTCGTATGCACTGTAATGGATTTCATGTCCACGGACGACGAATCCGAGTGGACTTTTCCATCACCGACAGGCCCCATCTGCCTACACCAGGTATCTGCAAGGGAAGACGATCACAAAGGTAATGAGCGAATGATATTATGAACACTATTTGAAAAAGTTTTAACCAGATTAATTTTTCAAAAGTCGTTCGGTGTCGCCATTGGAAAACTCAATAAGGGAGTGTAATCGTCATAGCAACCGCCGCTCGAGATCTACGACAAAAAATTGAAAGTAAGTTTTTACCAAATTAAAGTCACAATAATAGTAATATGCAAAAGTGTAACGAATATCAGAGTCATAAACTTACCATTTTGAGAAGATTCAAATATGAAGCAATCTTATTTTTATCATTCCTAATGTAGTGCTTCGTCAAACCATAAAAAAAATTAATTTAATTTTTATCGTTACTGCATTTCAGATTCTTCGATTTTAGGTTTTTTGATGTGGATTGAACCAGGATTGTTTTCCAGCATATATGTTTTACCTCATCTCTTCGTTATATTACTAACAAATAATTATATGTATTATCTAATTTAAGCACTTTGCAATTGAATTTGTACAATAAAGCTTTGAAGTTTTTCACATAGATTCAGCCATTGATAAAAATAAGACTAAGGTCATTTTAATAATAAAAAGAAACAAGTTTGGCATTGATCAAACTGAGTAAACATGCACCGAATGTTACGTGCGCCATTGAACGTTCGCCATTTTAGGCCCATTGCATCATATCGTTCCACGTGTTGGCAACATTTGTGCGATTTTTCATCATTCCGACAATTCATGGGATGCATTTTTTTAAACTAGCAGTCACCTCCACGATCCAAAGTGTGCTCTCATGTTTGTTAACGAGATAGTAAAATAAATATTGACCACAACACAAGCGGGATTTCTCGAACGGTTCGATTAGAAATGGCTACGCTCAATAAACATATTTATCAGTTGTTATCTATGGTCGGCTTTTCGTTCAAAGTGTTAATCTTTGTCAATCCCTTTTTAGTTGAAGAATGTAACCACCACGGCACATTGACCTTTTGTACAATATGTTTTGAACCAAACTTTTTTCATTTGTATTGCAATTAGTGCATGATCCATATGCTAGGGATTAAAACTTGATTATTTAAAACTGATAAAGTCCAAGGTGTATAACCAATATTCAAAGATCGAGAGGTAAGACTACAAAATCTATCATATCGCTGACATAAATGTTATTTAGTTTACGAGTTTTAAGATGTCCGCTGTTCTCTGATTTTCTTTCAGGATACGCACTTGAAGAATAAAAAAAATCGTAAAATGTTTTGTTTTCGAAACAACTTCGAGAGACACCGAGATTATTGAACGTCAATTTTATTCTTATCGACCAACCTGTAAAATATAGCTTTGTTGAAGTAACCTTGGTTGATACAATAAAAAAATATCAGAAAACGCGTGCCGCGAGCGTTGTCGTTCAAAACCGGAATCATTCTTTCGCCGAACGCGTCGGAAATCGGATCTCGAGCGGACCGGGAAACGCAACTCAACAGTTGTGAGAGCTGTTTTCCCCCCAAAGTGTACCAACGTGCCTAGGGCGGCCACAAGAGCAAAATAAAAAACCGAGAAACAAACGGTGATTATATTCTGGTGGAGTGCGATGTGCTAAATGCGGCATTTTCTCCCTGTGAAGTGAAGTGCGTGAGAGATTGTGTCCTGGTCTTGAAGAAATACAAGAAGAAAAGTGCGCATCGAAGGAAGTTTGTAAATCGTACGGTGTAGAACCAACAACAAGCAGTATGGGTGATCAAACTGTGCCTGCGAAGGGCAACGTGTTGGGATGTAAGTAAAGAAGTAAAAAAACGCAGCAGGAAGCGATAGACTGTTATCGGAGTGGCCACGATAGCAATGCCACCAAAAACCATATGGTTTGCCAAAAGAAAACAAATTTTGTAAGAGAAATTGAAAAGTAGGAATTGAAGTCTTACCACCGTTGGGGGAGTATATTTCCACCGTGTTTCGGTAGCACAAGAGGTCGTCCTGAAAGGTCATTCAAGTCTTAGGGAAAAAATACCACCATCCTTGGAGACAGCGGAATGGGTGACATTCGATGCGCTATTTGCGTGTGCAGCATCCTCGGGGTTCCTCCCCTTCTTGGACACATTGAAGACTTTTCCTCTGCGGTGCAATCGAATACTCCTGCTCCGTGTCCTGTTTTCCGTGTCCGAGGGGTTTGCGGAGGCGTATCAGACGGTTTTACATCCCACCCGGCACACGACGTTCAGTCCCACGCAACCACGACCGCAGACGGTTTGGTTCCTACCCATTTCCCCCGACGATACTTTCTCGTCTTCGTCGGCATATAGCACACACCCTCCTGGTCGATTTCTTGGTGCGTGCAGCAGCATCGGCAGCGACGTTCAGGTTTCGTTGAACTAAAATTAAACCACCGTGGAATACTCCTCTCGGCCCCATTCGGATCCGTTCTTGCACCTTCAACGCCTCTCGACAGCTTCGTTTGTATTCATTCTTTTGCTATTTGGCTAGCGAAACAACATCGAATCCCTTTGCTGCTTATCTCGAGGGGCTGAATTGAGTTCAGGCGATGATGATTTCATCACCCAAAGATGGGTTTAATTTATGCACCACAACAACAAATCTACGGCCGCTGGTGATGGTTCCAATCGTTTTTAAAAACCGACTTACGCTAAAGAACGAAACCGTCTACCATTTGACTTTGTCTACACCCATGAGCCAAACGAAGGAAGTAAGAAAAGATGAAATACGTGATAGTAAAGACCAATTTGTCCTGCCGGCGGTGGCATTCTTAAAATCTCCATCACGGGTGGGTTGGGCTAGGCAGGGTTTATGAAAAAAGATCACGAACAAACGTACCAACGATTCTGGCAGCTCGTTTATTATTGCACAAAAAAATGAAATCTTCATCAGCCCATCGAAGCAATCCACACATGTTGCACTTGATTGTGTTTTTTTTTTTTTTTGGTTCAGTGGGTTAACGATAAAGCTGTTCGATCATTACAAAACCCCAAGAAGTCTCGCCAGTGAATGGAATGGAATGTTTGTTCTTTGGCTGGTCGAACAAGACTTCGTCAAACAGTCATCAAAACTGGTACAGAAAAGCAAACACCGTCCGTCTGGTAACGGTTGTATGTGCGATATTTTCCTTCGGGAATCTTGTTATGTTGTTTTCTCGTCAATTTATGTCCGCATGGTCTGAAACGATGGATGAACACCGATAATTTATATCGTTTGACGAAACAATCCTTTTGCTGGGTAACAAACGACGTTTGTCACATGGTGGCGTTTTGTTTTAAAAATAAACAACATATGTTTGAAAAGAACATACTTTAATAAATCGAAGATTTGAGAGATCCTGCGAAAAGGTTTTACAATGAAGTCGAATTGTTAAATGGTCATGATAAAAGAAAATAAAATTATTTTCCTTTGCTCGCAAGCATGTTGTAGGTCAGGGCTCTGTTAATAATTTTGCGACTATTCCTCTGGGAATGTCGTTAACTTCGTTTGCGCTTAATTGTCATCTTCTTCGACTTGGAGGCACAACGCAATCCTGATTCGATATTGCACACTTCGAACATCATCGAAGCATCCATCCACATTTCCAACTCCCGGCAGTAGACCGGCATGAAAAGGTCAATTAGAGGACATCCGGCCAACCGAGTATCTCGCGTCTGACGCAAAGCAAAGCAACCTCCGGAATTACGCGAAACTCACAGCGAATTGTACGACGGCAAATATCTTTGAAGTGCAACAACACATGCATTGTGCAAATTTATTTCCACACAATGATTCACCCAATTGCAATTCTTACCATCGTTGGAGAAGCACACGAGCAATGTTTTTATCCCTCCTAAGGATCGCTTTCCCTTTCGCCAAGAACGGACGGCCCAGGAACAAGAAGACAGAGAAACGGGAAGAGGTCCATGGTTTTGACATTGAGATATCCTTCGAAGCACGTGGGAGGGTTTTCGCTGCATACGAGCGGCCGCCGGTCCGCACTTTTTCGCCGGGTGAGCGTTTGCGAGAGCGTTTTTCTCTCATTTACTGACCCACAATTCGGCCGTAACGGGACGGAGTGGGAAAATGCGAGCATTTTGCTCACACGCAACCTCCGCTAAGGACCCAACAGGTGGAAGCACGGTACAAAAACAAACCCCCCGAGGAGCGCGGTTCTTTACACTTTCCAACGTGCCGTTTTTGGGCGGGAAATTTTCGCTTCGGGTGGAAACCCTGCGATTGGAAGCGGGCCAAAGTAGACGCTTGGAATCTATGTCGTCCACGTATGGTCGTTTCAACACCATGGCCTGCTATTACACTTGATAGTTTTATCGCCGATTGACAACGTTCGTCACACCGGCAGCGCACCAGAAACGGATGGCGTGATTTACGGGTGTGAATACTTTCAGTATTGTGTTGATGCTAAATCATTTGGGAGGATCTTGATTTATCCAAGGAAGGGAGAATCTATGATAACATTGATTGTTATTGTAAACAGACCGTTTATTTATCACTCATTTGAATTTAAAGTTATGATGATGTTTTTGATAATGTATCCGTAAAATTAGTTTTAAAAACTTTAAATTAAGTTAAATAAAATCGTCGCAAAATAAGGCAATATCAAACTTATTCATGCGTTAAAGTTCCGTCTGTTAAAACAGAGAAAGTTTGATCATAAATTATCTTTCTTTCTGTATCTGCCACTAATGATGCGTAAAAATAAATTGCAGTACATAATTATCCCGACCGATTTGAATCGGGGAGCTTCTACATCTCCGATGTAGACACTCCCAGCTTAACACCACCGGAAGAACTGTCCACAAAGCGCGATGGAATAAGCGTCTTAAACTGATGCCCATGCTGCTCCCTCTTCCACGTGATTGATCACGATGTCGGATGTCTTGCGATGGTTAGCAGAAAAGCTTCTGTTTCGGTGGCTCGTACGTAAATCAGTGTGCCAACTTTGGCCCATGTTGCCACCGTGCTACCGCCGATTCCCAGGTTTCCCATTTCCAGGCGGTGGGTGGAGATTCACGTTGGCCGGATGTAACATTTTTCTGTGCTTTTCCCGTTAACATGTCGCTCCAAGCGTGGAGTGGGCAGAAAGAGCTTGATAGAAAAAAAAAATACGCAGCGGAAGATGCAGTCACCGGTTATGGATCGTTGCACGTTGCAACCCTTCGGTGGTGGACGGGCTGGTCCATTGTTTCACCGATGGCATTTATGCGCGTCTCTCTGTCAAAGTGTGACTGATTTACATGGCGCGATATGCGACCAGCACCGAACAACGATGGACCAACCATCGTCACGGCAGATGAGGGACGCCCCCCTAAAAAAGGGGTCCCACGTGGAAGCAAGGAGTGACACAAACAATCGTTTGAAAACCGTTGGTCTTCGGGGTTGGCAGAGAGAAATTTAATTGCCTTATGTGGTGGGAGAAGGAGGAAGGGATGGGGATGGTCGATTTCCAGAACGATTAAAGCGGGATACGTTATTTTACCATGTTTTTTTCCCCCCGTTTCAGCCCTCGTCCCAGCCCGGTACGTTTTGGCCGTGCTCGGTTCGGTCGCGATGGCCATCATCTACGGGCTGAAGGTGAATCTTAGCGTGGCGATGGTCGCGATGTTGAACCATTCGGCCCTCGCCCACGGTTCGACGCCGACCGAGGCCAAGGAGCATGTCAACGCCGAACCCGTCTGCCAGGGCAGCAACTCAACCGAAGCGGTCGAGGTAAGTTTATGGCGGACGATCTTTTGTGGCCCTATATTCGACCGGCCGATCGTCTGGGAAGCGGGTTTAAAATCTATTCAACGAGATAATAAAAACATGTACCAAAATATTACATTTTCATACAATTTAAATTTGTCGCAACCGATGTTCCTTTTATTTAACTATTCATAGCTTTCACTTGTATTGATCATGATAGCAAAAGGATTAATTAATTTCGTTCACCAATTATTGGATGATCTTTCCGTATCTCGTCCATTGGAGGAACACACTGGAATTTGTTTCCGATAATGGTGCAAACACGCTGCACCGTGATGATTTGAATTATGGTTCAATTTATGTCGTTCGTTCGTGTACGGTTTCGTTCGACCGAACAATCTGTCCCCTGGAATAATCAATTTACAACCTGATATCACCAAACCAACAAAACCAAACCAATCGAACGATATGGCGTAGGTCGCTTTGGTCGCGAGAGGAAAAAAGCAAACGCAAAATCATCCACACCCCATGGTAACAACCCTTAGAGCGTGCGGCAATTGGATCTTCAAATACTTCAAATACTGTGATCCTCTAGACGCACATTCCCGAGGAATCGGCGGGAGAGCGAAGGCAATTTATAACGCGTCACATTTCAATCAAGAGTCGGAAACAGAAGTGGCACGCAGAAAAATTGGCTGCGTTAGTCTTTCGATGCCGAAAATAAATAATAATATAAGGTTGATTGCCCCCGATGGGGGGGGAGATGTGGAGCTCCTGGTGTGGAGGGGAGGGTCACAGGCAATCCAGAACGGGAGAACGATGACCGCCAGAGATGCCCATGTTTGCACTAGTCATAAGCTTTTGCCACGCGCGAAGCGATTGAGAAGTGAAAAAAAACGTCGATGAAAACGGAGTAATATCGCGATCCCACCGTGTTTTACTACGCTTGACGCCATCGCCGTTCGCAAAACGGCGGATGATGTTAAGAATGGCCCGTTATTTTTGTAGTTTGCTTTTTGCCCCGACCTGCTGGTGGTCAATTGGTTTCACTTTCAGGGCGGTTTCAGTTTCACCAAGTGGTAGCGAATTTCGCAAGAGAAGGAGATAAAGATCATTTAAACGGAGCAAAGAAATGGAAAGTAAATTCTTCCATTCCGTACTATTACTTTTTTACGAGCCAAGGAATGTAAATAGAATGCGGTTTGATTTTATGGATCCGAGTTCAATGACCGGTGATGGCAATTTTTTCTTACAACTTTTTTTTTGTGTAATTATAGAGGCTTTGACCGTCTTGTTCTTTTTGCTGTAGATGAAGTTACTTACATAAATAAAATAAACATGCTTTACTCTTAATTAACTAGAAATGTAGGGAAATTTAACTATTATTGAAGCACGATTGAAGAAAAAACGGTAGCTCAAAAGTTTTTAATAATTTTACTCCGATGTGTGTTTAAAAGTTTAAACTAAAACATTGGGTAACATTGATTCATGCTAGGTCCCTTTTGTATGTTTAAATGGAATATGAAATTTAAAAAACTAATTTTGGGGATTAGAATATTCAGTTAGTCAACAACGTGCTTTTTTGATTATTGAAAAAAAATAGATTATATTATACCAAAAACGCTGTTAAAAAAGATTTTATGGACCGGAGTTTAGTGACTTCCAAATGCAACATTGACTTTTTAGCAATCGAATTAGTAATTAAACAGTTAAACAGTAAATTGGAATGTGTTGTTCAATATGTGACGATTGATGTTGTAAGTATTTGATAGTTAAAAATACGTTAAAATACGTTGGTTTTCATAATTGTGTTTTCTTGAACATGGAAATTAGAACTTCTTGTTTGTGGAATAAGGTAATCTGTAAAAAAGGGCTCATTTGGGCTTAAAAAAACCGTTTCGAACAAAAAAATGTTTATTTGGTAAAATGTTTTAATTGTTTTATTTTTTCTCCCTCCCGTAGGATGGCCCATTTATCTGGAGTGAGCCGGTGCAGGGCATGATTCTTAGTTGCTACTTCTGGGGTTACCTGGTATCGCAGGTACCCGGAGCTCGTGTGGCCGAATCGTTCTCCGCCCGCTGGGTCATGTTCTTCTCGGTGCTGATTAACGTTGTGTGCACACTGCTCACGCCGGTGGCCGCCAAGCTGCACTACGTCGCCATGATCGTGATGCGTATCGGCGAAGGCATTGGAGGTGGAGTGACTTTCCCCGCCATGCACGTGATGTTGGCTTCGTGGGCACCACCGAACGAGCGTAGCGTCATGTCGGCCATCGTGTACGCCGGTACGGCCCTCGGTACGGTCATCTCGATGCTGATGGCGGGCGTGCTAGCTGGCACACTCGGCTGGGAGTCGGTGTTCTACGTTATGGGCGGCTTAAGCTGCCTGTGGATGGTGCTTTGGCTCTGGCTGGTGCAGGATACACCGAGTAAGCAGCCACTGATCAGCCAGGAAGAGCGTGATCTCATCACCACGTCGCTTGGCTCCGGGTCGTCTAGCGGGCACAACGAACCAAAGCCACCGGTACCGTGGCGTAAGGTGTTCACCTCCGCTCCGTTCTACGGTATCCTGATTGCGCACGTGTGCAACAACTGGGGCTGGTACATGCTGCTGATCGAGCTGCCGTTCTACATGAAGCAGGTGCTTCAGTTCAATATCAAGGAGAACGCCGTCGTGACCGCAATTCCCTTCCTGACGATGTGGTTCTTCAGTATGGCTCTCAGCAAGACGTTGGATGCGTTGAGAACGCGCGGCAAGATCACAACCACTATCGCCCGGAAAACGGCCACTTTCATCGCGTCCGCCGTCCCGATGGTGTGTTTGTTGGCACTTTGTTACATCGGTTGCCAGCGTGGGCTTGCAGTGTCACTGATGACGATCGGAATCACGGCCATTGGTGGCATGTTCTGTGGACTGCTCTCCAATCATATCGATATTGCACCGAACTATGCTGGAACATTGATGGCCATTACGAACACGGCAGCGACGCTGTCCGGTATCATTGTTCCCATCTTCGTCGGACAGATCACACACGGAAATGTAAGTCAAAGTTGGCGATTAAGTGAACCGTAACCGTGTAACCCATTGAAATCTTTAATTTCTCGTTCTATCTCTTTAGCAAACCATCGGAGCTTGGCGAGTAATTTTCTTCGTGACGATCGCTCTTTACGTGGTGGAAATCATTGCCTATCTGTTGCTGGCTTCCGGCGAGGAGCAACCGTGGAACAAGGGTGACAAGCCGGCCAGCTCGATCGAGGCAGCCGAAGCCGAAGCAACGCCGTTGAACACAAAGGAATCGAAGCAGAACTACAACGGCCAAGAGCAGTAAATGGAATGGAAGGAACAATCGTGGAGAATCACTCCTTCGATTGATCGTTCGGTACTCTCTACACTTACCAAAACCAGTGGTACTTATGGTTAGATTAACTTAATTAAGAAAACGTTTTTGTCTGTTTGTAAAAGTGAAACATGACAGAACAGGAGGAGGTGGAAACAACCAGGCTCATTTTAAAGTTTAAAACTACTCACGAGTTATTTTAACGAAAGGCAATTTATAATGATATCAACCTTTTAGAAGCTGTGTAAACCATATGCCGGATGTCATGTTATGAGAAAATTACAATCACAGAGCGGTACTTCTGTACTTATGTACAGTTGGTTTGAAATGCAGTCGTCTGAAAGAAGAAAACGAAGGAGCATTTATTTTAGCGAAAGATTAAATTAACTATACTACCATCAAGACTTTGGAAAGCTTATGTGGCTGCAATTAAAAACTGCCTCATTGAGATGATTTATTTAAAAAAAAGCCTTGTACTTATGAAGGGGCAAAATATTTAAACTGTATGACAAAGTTGATGAAGTGAACAATTAATCTGAAGACAGACTTAAAACTCGAGCAAATGTAGACAAGGATAGGAAGTGAATATTGTAGCAGCTTATGGTACGATATAAAAAAAAAATCTATAGAAATACACTATTTTTGCCATACTAGTACTTGTCGCCTTCAATACATAACAGCATGGCCCATTCACCGCTTGCATATTATACTCCATTTACTGGATGGTAGAATGCCCGAATGCATAACCAAAACATGAAATAAAGTCACTGTAAAAACGCTTACTGATGGCAGTTCTATATTTTTTGCATTTTACATCTATAATTCTTAATCCAAACCCTTAAATACGATGATTTATTCACTCACGCCGCTGGTTGTTGCCCTTGCACTTTGACCATTTCTGCTTTAAATTTTGCGATCGTTTCGCGGGCAAGCTTCAGCTTGTCTTTCAGTTGTGCTATTTCCGTTATCACCTTAGTCTTCGTTTCGATTATACTCTCCAGCGCTTGAACTTTTTTCTCTTCAACTGAAATAGTACATTTAAAATGTAACACATAATTTTGGTTGATTTTAAGCAAGTAAAGGTACAGAGGGATGCTTACAATCTGTATCATGCTTCCAAATGCCGGAGACGACTGGTTGCACATTCGTCAGCAGCTGCTGCATCAATTGAGTCGGCTCCTGGAACACAATTTCCTCGTACTGCTCGGAAACCAGACCTTTCTTCCCTTCGATCTGCGTCGACACCTCGCCGTCCAAGATGGGTGACTGGAAGAGCTTCAGTATGTGGTACATCGTCACCGGTCGCTCGGTGGGATCATGGAAGTGTATCTTGATCACAATTTCGAACTCTCCCCAGCCGGTTTCGGTGACTTCGTACGGCGGTTTGGTAATGATCCGGTTCGGGTTAGCATAGCTTTCATGCAGCTTAAAATGTATCTTCTTTACGTACGTTTGCATGTCTTCATTTTTGTACGGCTTCACGTACACCGTCCACTGGTGGGTATGACCGTCCTCTTCACGCTTTTTACCGAACGATCGAGCAACATTGCCGTACACAACTGGCTTGACAATCGTAAGTCCCTAGGAGGAAATGAAATTGCTCGAACCGTTACTGAACACAAGCATTTATTTATGCTACACAAACGTACCTTTACTCTTCCGCCAGAATCTGGCCCGAAATCAGTAGAAATATTCATTCTACAAGATTACTTTTCATATAAATCGAAGAAAAGCGATCCAATTCCACTGGAATAGTAGAAGCGGCGTCAGAATTTTATTTGTGTTTACAAACAACGATATCTGTCAACTGTTGACAGTTTACGTTACCTTATATTTGGCCAAAGCTCTTGAGTTTTCAGGTTTTCAGGTTAAAGAGTTTTTCAAATGGGTTTTTTTCCTCCAGCACGTTAGTTTTTTCCGAGCTTTGAAAGAGCTCCAACTTTTCCAATTAATTTAAAAAATATATTTGTTGGAACCGCTGTAATGTATCGGTCCAACGAAGCTGTCAGAACGGAAACGTCGCCGCGACGGCGATGTTTTTTAGATAAGCATAAAAAGGATCGAAGGACGCGCCTTCGATCTCTTTGCAAGGCGAAACAGTGAGAAGCCGGACAATTTTTTGGCGTATCGAACTATTTAATAAAGTTAGTTTCAAAAGGCAAGAAAAGCTGGTGCCTTTCATTTATTCCCGCGAAGAGCATCGTTAAAGACAATCGTCTCTAACATTCCAAAAAATTATTGTCTTTCGAGTTTTATGAATAAAACTCAGTTACGGTAAAGGATTTCGAAAAATCCAAATTTCGGGTCGTAAGTAATCCGCGTTTTCGTGTTCGCGAGTGAGTGATGGAAGCAGCGTCACTTCGGATGAAGGAGATGCCCGTTTGGGGGCTGTACCCCCACGGGACTGGCGGGCAAGTGTGGCCAAATACCCACGCAGCGGCAGCCACAATCGGTGGCGTAACACCGCGCCGGGGTCAAAGCGGTCAATTTCCCACGCCAAGTTCGTCGCACAGCACTACCCTATCGGCGTATACCACCACGAGCTGGGTCCCGGAATGGGTGCGTAGCGACAGGATGGTCGTGCCTCCACAAGGCACTACACTGGTGCAAAAAGCTGGACTGGCTGCCCAGGACATCCGTTTCGCTGAAGGACACGAAGGAGACACGCGGAGCCGCAGCGGAATGTATCGCACGGCGCGGCAGAAGGAGATCCTCTTAAGGAGGAAGGCCATTGAAATGGAGATGGAGCTATTGGAGCTGGAAGCGATGCAGATAAAGGCGAGGATGCAAACATCCCGCTACTGTACGGCAGGCTCTCACGGGGAAGAGCTGCGACCCAGCGAACCACCTGTGCATTATTCAGGCAACGAGCACGGCCGCGACGAAATGGCCGCGTTCGAACAATGGCGTTACGCCATTGATGCCTATCGCGAACGAAGTAGGTTTCACCAATCGATCGATGCATTTTTATCGGTCGATAAAGTTATCTACTCGAATTTTGCATCGCGTTCGCTTTTTCTGAATCGGTCGATATAAAATTATCGGTCGATAAGGCAACCAGTTTTCTGGCTGCTAATTAGCTACTTTTCTATGGATGTAAAAATCGCCTGGACGACAATCGTCATCCAGCTGGATCCAAGTATCCTTATTTTTCTGCTCAAGTGATACATTTGGTAAACAGATGAAAATAATTGAAAAGAAATATCAATAAAATCAGTGAATTTGGTGGAAATAACGAATTGTGTGGCTCACTGGTGTTAGTTATTGTGGATTCGTGTCGATTTTTTAGTGTACCACCATCAAAAATGAACGTTTAACTCGCTATCGACTGGTCCCTAGCAGTGGATAGTATATCGATCGATAGGGTTCATCTTTTAGCGTTCGCGATAGCAATATCTATCGATATAGCAACTACTCGACAAATTTGTTCGCGTTTGACAGTCGTTTTATCCACTGCTATATCGATAGATAACTTTCAACGTTCGCGATTGCTTAGTGAACCAAGTATCCTGAAAATGAACACTTGTTGGTGGATATACCATATCGATCGATAGAGCAAAACGTATCCGATAGCTCCCATTGATCATAACAAGAGGCACACCGCGATGGCGGACACCTCAACTACGCCAGCGATGGCGTATTCATATCGATCACCGGAAAACCACGCCACGGAAAAAGGACATGCACCAGGAACGGCACACACAGCACCTTTCGGATCTACGGCACCAACGAACTACGCTCCAAACACAGGACACACGGCACTTTCTACGCACACGATACTTTCTTCGCAAATAGCTGCAACGACACACTCCTCGAAACCAGAAAACACTTCACCACAGAACGGCACAGAAGCGTACACTTTCCATCTTACATCCAGCGTCCCGCAGATGAAGGACGAGCCAATGTCTGATTGGGCGACGAGCGTGCGGTTGCGTGAGGTTACCATCTCAATCCAGAGACGGTTTCGAGCAAAACGGTTGATGGAGCTGCATAGGGGGGAGTACAAGCAGAAGAAAATAGCTGCTGTCGTCATTCAGCGCTGGTTCCGTGGCCACCGTGTTATGATCGAAGAACGAGATCGGTTTGTAACCGTTCGGCGAGCAGCAATTGCGATCCAGCAGCGCTTTCGAGTCTACGCTGCTGGGATCCAGGAAAGGGGACAATACCTCCGGCTCCGGGAAGCAACGATTTCGATACAAGCTCACTGGAGGTCAACGATTGCAATGCGTAAGCAGCGAGCGATCTATCAAAGGAAGATCGGTGGAATCCGGACCATCCAGATACACTATCGGCGCTTCCGTGCTCAGTTGACGACTTGTGCTGCACACCCCCCCGTTCCAACATTGGTGGCATCGCGAAACGTTGAGCATCGGCAGCGTGAACTGGATGCGCTTCGACGACAGGACTGGTGGCACACGGCGTCTCATCGATTACGTTTCCCAGCGTTGCGGTCTGTGGATAAACGAGTGGAAATCAGTATTTTGCTAGTGTCTGCTGAGCTAGGTGAACGATACAGCACCGTAGGGCTATATTTGATGCCCGATCACTGCGGTGCGGTTCTGCCGGCGTCCTTTCGCGATCGGCGACACATTCAGCCGTTCCACACCCACAACGAACGCACTGCTCCGGAGAGCATCGATCGTCGGCAGCGCGAAAGGAATGCGCAGCGTTTGCGGTCCTGGTTTCACGGCGGAAATCATCCGAAACGATTCTTCGCTTTGTTGCTGTCCGAGGTCTCCAGTCGTACGCCAATGATGACCGAGGATCCCTCGAAGGATAGCCAGCTATGGAGCTCCGCTGTCCGTTGCCGTAGCCATCGAATCGTCGTTCGAGGTGGTTGTTTGTCCGGCCAGATCCATAGGATCACTTGCGTGTTTAAACGCATCGATTTGCGATCGTCCTGTTTAAAAAAGGTTTAGATTAGAAAAAGTAATCTGCGATGGATACTTACCAACAGACAGGGCTTTCGTTAACACAAAACATTAGTTTCAAAACATTCGGTTATAACAAAAGATTAGTTAGCACATAGAGCCGAATTGACAGCTGGAGAAAGAGTGAGACAACTATGTGTCTAACTCGGGGAAGAGAATGTTAGAAACACTTTGCTTCTAACGCCAGCTGTCAATTCGGCTTAGAACAGACAGCCTGATGATAGTGATAAGCCAAAAGGGAACTTCATCGATCAGCTGACGGATCGGCTGATCGAGAGGAGCGATGACCCTTGGCGCCGGCTTCGCCGGCAGAAGGCTATAAATAGGGCACGTTTGGGCGCAATGAGCGAATTGTGCAAACATAAGCGTTTAATAAAAGACTAATTTTTTGGTTCCGCACCACAGCGGTCCCTAAGGAATTCTTTTCTTTATTTGCTTTTGCACAACGTTGGAACCGTTTCCAACAATATTAATGTATAATGATACAAATGTGTACTCCCGTGAAACTCCATGGAATAAAAATTACAAACGAAATTACATTAGCTATTCTAATGTAATGAAATGAATAAAGGGGAAGACAAATCGATAAAAGAACATTCGTTCGTGCGTGCTTCTTTCTAGAACAACGGAATGATTGTGAAAGTTCAACGGGTAGCATCATCACGCTAGCCGGCAAAGACCAGCATGGGGGGAGCACCTGCATTAAAAATTTGTATCCACGAGATCGGGTTATGATTGCACAGCTACTACCACCTAATCCCAAACCACACAACTTTACCAAGCTATTAAAAGCTACAATTCGTCATCGGTCGCGAACGATCAATACAACGATGCATGTACAAAAACGCTCAAGCGTACAAAAGCTAGCGGAAATGGGGCTGGTGCGCGGTATCCACACGTTACTACGCGTTCAACAAACGTTAGTGCATTTCGGTATGTTTTGGCGCTCGAGCGCGTTGCTGCGTGTGAGTTTCAATCAGTCGCATATTATCGTCGGAGCTGGTAGGATCGGTCCCACGGTTGGTGTGCATTCGAATAGTTGTTATCTGCAAAAGGATCAGCACAATCCATATCGATATTCTAGTGTACTCTGCCTGTGAATAGTTCTTTCGGGTTGCATTTCAAGGTCGGAGGTATTTTTATCAGAAAACGGTGAGTTAACAATTCGTCAACGTCCGGGTACGAAGAGGATTTTCCCGGGTAGAATACACCCACGCATGTTCCTACTTGCGGCTTATCAGTAGGGAAGCGAATTTTATACGCAGAAAAACCAACAACGTACGAAGAACTTGTGCTTGTGTCACACTCGCTTCGTCAAGATAAGAAAGGTGTACTTTGTTAAGCGGCTGAAGTAAAAAGCATACTTTGTTTCACACCGAAAAACCATTCTGAACTGCTTAAAATATGCAAAGCGCATGGGTAATATTGTAGTCACTGGGAAAACGACCTTTTTGCAGTACGGCGGGGACCGTAAAACAAACATTAGGTATAGCGGCACGCATAACGCTTCCACCACATGTCGCTTTTCGCCACGTTGGTATTTTTAATTTGTCGAGATTGCAACAAATGTTTCAGGTTGTTTTCCTTTCGATCGAAAAATCGAAATTGAATTGGTAGCGCACCGCCGTGGCTTGCAGCGTCGTCGAAAGCCGCAAGAGATGGAGCTGATGGAACGAAACGGAATGAAATGAAGCAGTTAAATTGTGCCGGCATCTGTTATGGAAAGGAGATCAATTCACAGGTGGTTACGAAATGGAAAAAAGCGGAGAAAAAAAATCACCCTACGTTGTACGATGGATCGCTAAGCTAGCTCAAGTGCCTTGAATGTTGGAGACGAATGGCGGATT